>NC_141693.1:170214318-170436384 GCF_964263255.1 Lissotriton vulgaris | reverse complement strand
TGGAAGCAAAGAGGACGAGGAACTCGCACAAGAACTCAATAGAGCCTGGGGAAGCCCACCGCAAGCACAAGTGCAGGCGACCAAACAAACAAAGTGCTCAAAGCGATTATTAAAAGACTTAGAGCAACTAAACCTGAGGGCATTGAACGGCCGGTTTAAAGAAGATACCCCCCCAGCATCGACCTACCACACCTCCACAACCTCCACCTACCTAGACTATACATTTGTAACCCTCTCTTTCTTCAACAGCATCAGATCATTCCAACTAGGCGCCAGCGATCAAAGCGACCATCTGCCGCAAGAAATTGTCTTAAAAACTTCCAGTGAGAACCCCAACGAACCCTGTGTAACTATAGGCAATGAGTACACAACAGACTTCAAACACATCAGACTTAAACAAAAAAACATTGAAGCTCTGTTCACCGATGTGCAGGAGACATTACAGCAAGGCCATACGGCTGCAAACGAAATAGAGGCCTGGGAAGGCTTCACCAAGGCCCTCGGGACAAAATACACAACGAAATCAAGGACATCAAAAGGCAAACCCCCGAAGAACACACTAAGAAAGACATCCACACTGGAGATAAAAAGCCTTAAAAGGGACATAAAGCATACCCTGAAACAACTGCGAATACAGCCTATAAAAGAACCACTACAAAACACCCTACATGGTCTAAAAAAAAGCTTTAAAAAAGCAATTTGGGAAAACAAAAGGAAGGCGAACGACGAACTATGGGCAAAAATAAAGCATGATTCCAAACAAAAGAACAGCGCCAACTTTTGGAAAACAATTCATAGCTTGCAACACCCAGCGCACCAAGGGATAAGCTCATACATAGCAGAGCCAGCCTGGGCAGACTACCTGCACAATCATTTTAACAAACCAAACGAAGACACAGCCACAGGCTCGTCAGCAAATAAAAGAGACAATAGCAAAGAGGACGGACCAGTAACAAAGGTAGAAAAAGGGCTCTGTAATGTAGTAGAAGGCAAAAGAGCACTAGTCAACGAAAAGATGGCAGGGGGAGAGAAGGATAACAGTACCCCAATATCCAACACCGAATACGTCATCAAAATATCCGCAAATCGGATAAAAACCCAAATAAAGAAGGGGAAAATGGAGGGAGCCCCGGGTCCTAACGGGATTCCAACGTCAATATTTAAGCACGATATCGAGTTCTGGAGCAACACACTAGTTCCACTTTTTACAAGTACATTGGAACTAGAAGCATGCTGGAATCCTGGAAAGGCTCTATAATTAGTGCAATCTACAAGCAAGGAGACAGGAGCAACCCAGGCAACTATCGGCTGATAGCCCTCTTAGACATAGAGGCAAAGTACTATGCTGGCATAATACTAGAAGAATTGACACAGTGGGCAGAGACAGAGCACATAATTCCTTCCACCCAAACAGGATTCTGTAGCGGGCAGGGAACAACCACCAACATCATGGCTCTATCGTTATTAACAGATGCTACAAAACTAGGAAAAACCCCACTGTTCCTATGTTTCATCGACTACAGATCAGCGTTTGACCATGTGGACCGGGGCAAACTATGGCAAAAGCTTAAAAAATGGGGGATTCCAGAACTGCTGTTGAAACAACTTATCCCACTCCACACCAACACCAGGGTCCGGATCAAGCTGGGCAAAGGGACGCACCTCTCAAGGCAAATTAACACCTACAATGGCCTGAAACAAGGGTGCATCTTAGCCCCCACCTTATTCAACCTCTACCTGGCAGACCTCCCAGAGGAATTGGATAAAACCAACTTGCACGCGCCCCGGTTGGGTGATATTACGCTGACCAACCTCCTTTATGCCGACGACCTTGTTCTAATAAGCCGCACTCCAACAGGCCTTCAACATCTCATAAATACCACCAGTTCATTTTCACATCGTAACTGCCTAACCATCAACCTGAAAAAAACAAGAACCATGGCAGTGAACAATAATAAGACCAGGAAGAACAGCTGGTTCTTGAATGGTAACAAACTGGACCAAGCGACATGCTATAAGTACCTGGGTGTTCTGGTGGACAGCAGAGGGTCATTCAAACCCCAACTGGAGACACTTTACCAAAAAGGAACCATGAGTTACCTGGCAATGAACCTGCTTAAAAAGATACTGCCAGACCACACGCTCGAACCCTTCCTACAAGTACTGAGAGCTCGTCTCCAACCAAGATTAACATACAGGAGCGAATCAACCCTAGGAAAGAATGCACAGACACTAGACAAGGTGATCGGTAAAACCTACAGGTCAATTTTTCAGCTTCCTAGATATGTATCACCAGCACAAATTCGTCTGGAATTTGGGATACAAAAGCAAACGGTGGAAAGAAGGGGCAGCTTTATAAAATGCTGGCACAAGATCAGAAACGGAGAGCCAGGCACCCTAAACACCCACCTCTGGACTGAACTGCAAAGACGTGAACGATCACATGCTAGAGAGTACTTGACGCAATCGCTAGAAAGCCTAGAACTGACTGGCCTCTGGAACAGCTCAGTAGATCATAAAAGCTTTAAAAAGCAAGTAACAAAAACAACGAAAATAGTATCGCTACTTGAAGATAAAGTAACCCTGGCGAAAAGAGCCCACGGCTGGATAGTACTAAATGACTACAAAACCCTCAAACCACAAGCATACCTAGACCAAGGCTTCAAGCAGAAGACAAAGGAAAAATTCTTAAAATTCCAAAATTCTTAAAATTCCGACTAGGCGTACTACCGATCCTCCCCCATCTGGCGCCATGGGAAAGGAACCAAAAAGATCTAATCTGCCGTCTTTGTGGGGCAGGACCTGAAGACCTAACTCATATAATATGCATTTGTCCCAGCTTAATGGACATAAGGAGAACACTACTACGTGCAAAATGGAACCAGGAGGGGGTCAAGACATGCCGACAGGCAGTTAAACTGTGCTTCAACCCAAGCGAGATCCAACTAAACTGCAGAACCACAAAATTTCTTAATGCAGTGGCAAAGAGAATCAAGGAGGCACAAAAAGAAGCAACTGCCCAATAGCCGGAAACATGTTCTGGGGTATCTTTCGAACTTTTGGTCAGACTGCAGAACCACTGAAACATTTTAACTTTTGATACTTACAATTTTATTCTTGTTAGTAACCACCCTTTCTTTTAAACAATATATTTTAAATTGTGAGTTTTAATTAACTGTGCAATAAACTTATTTCCTTACTTACTTACTTACCATACATATAACGAATGTAAAAGAGGAAAATTGCACACAACACACAATAATACATAAACAGTTACAATACATCAATCAATCAATCAATCAATCAATCATGACATTTGTATAGCGCGCTACTCACCCGGCAGGGTCTCAAGGCGCTGGGGAGAGGGGTCCGTTACTGCTCGAAAAGCCAGGTCTTGAGATGCTTCCTGAAGGAGAGATGGTCCTGGGTTATCCGAAGGTGGATGGGGAGGGAGTTCCATGTCTTGGCTGCCCTGTAGGAGAAGGATCTTCCTCCGGCGGTGGCTCTGTGGATGCGTGGAACGCCGGCGAGGGCGAGGCTGGTTGATCGTAGCTGGCGGGTGGGCTTGTAGAAGGTCAGGCGGTTGTTCAGGTACTTGGGACCCAGGTCGTGGAGGGCCTTGTGTGCGTGGGTGAGGAGTCTGAACGGGATCCTCTTGCTGATGGGGAGCCAGTGCAGGTCTCTCAGGTGGCGGGATATGTGGCTGTGCCGGGGGATGTCCAGGATGAGTCTTGCGGAGGCGTTCTGGATGCGTTGGAGTCTTTTCTGAAGTTTGGCTGTGGTTCCGGCGTAGAGGGTGTTTCCGTAGTCCAGACGGCTGGTGACGAGTGCCTAGGTGACCGTCTTCCTGGTTTCGGTGGGGATCCATCGGAAGATCATTCGGAGCATGCGCAGGGTGTTGAAGCACGATGATGAGACGGGGTTGACTTGTCTGGTCATCGAGATGGAGGAGTCCAGGATGAAGCCCAGGTTGAGATTCAGAAATAATTTCTGCCTTGAAATTATTTCTGAATCTCATGTATTGTAACTGTTTATGTAATATTGTGTGTTGTGTGCAATTTTCGTCTTTTACATTTGTTATATGTTTGGTATGATTAGTGTCCTTGTGGTCTGTGGTGTTATATTGTTGTTGTATATATATATTTTTTTAATTTGTGGCTGCTTTACTTAAATTTTGTACAGTAAAGTTTTTTAAACAAATGAATTTATATAGAAACTAATAAAAAGAGAATTTTGGTAAAATAAAAATGAAAAAACTGTGATCTTGTGGGACAATGTTGTTTTTTTAACTTAGGATGTATCACCTTTGTATTAGTTAATGTGTAGGGAGAGGTTTATTGTTATTGTTCCTGGCAATAGGGGCTTGTCCATATGCCTCTCAGTTCATTGAGTCTTCAGTGATATAGCGCTATACAAAATTCAAGTCTCCCAAGAGCCCATGGTAACCTAAGGATAAACATCAAGATCACCAGTTCTCACACCCCATAAAGGCATAAAAAAATCATGGGTGGACATCAGCAGTGCGTCGAGTCAACAGTTTACCAATGTTAATGTGACAACAGGTCTTCTGTCTTTTATCAATTTCTGTATTGTTGTGAGTGCCACATAATCCTTTTGCCAGCCTCGGAGTGCTCTGCTGTGGAAGTTAGTACATGGGAATAAGTCTGCAGAGGCCCCATTAATGAAGGTCCTTTTGGGGCCCTGCTTAGAAATAGGTGGGAGCAGAAAAAACAGTTAGGGGGTCATTAGGATGGCGGGCGGATGCGATCCTCGTGCCATTGCAACCTGATTTACCCCTTGCCATTTTATAATGGCGGGGTATTGTGGTAGACTTGTCCCTCAATATGGTGGCGGTGCCTAGCAGGCACCACCATCCTTATTAGGATCCTGGGTTTTAAAAGCCTTTCCATTGCCGCCATGGAAAGACTGGTAGGGATTTGCAATGGGGGACTGTTGCGGGACCCCAGGGGGGTGAGGGGGTGGGGGGTGCACTTGGTGAGTACCCACGGTACCCCCCTCCATTTCCATGCACAAGGTGGCAAGCACTGCATGGTGCCTGCCACGTTGTACACAATATGTCAATTTGGCATTGCGGCGGGCTTCTGTAAGCAGCACCTGACACAATGTCATCAATGCAGAATGCGACCGCCAGGATGTAGGCTGCATCCTAATTAGCGGCGTGGGACCACCGCACGTCTGGAGGCCGGTCCCACTGTTAAAATCTAGACTACACTGTCAACATTATCGGTGCCATCTTGCCCCCTTTTCGAACCCATTCATGCGCGTAAGCGGCAGCCATTTTAAATGCCATGGCCTCTCTGCCCATCGCCGATAGCCAGCGCGTCTCTCTCTCTCTCCTGACCTCGCAAGCATCCCCCGCACGCTGACAGCCCCCGCTCTCACATGCCTTGGGTCATAAACCCCTCTTCAGCACAGCTCTGCCTCGGAACCCCATCCTGTTCCCAGCTCAACACCTCCCTCCATTCCTTTCATGATCCCGGGTCCTTTGATAAAACCCCCTTTCCTCTGTGCCTGTTTGTCTTACTCGTTCCCAGGCCGCCACCTGGCCCTGCGGATACTGTTTATTGCCCCCTATACAGTAGGAAGCTTCTCCCATCAAAGGATCCACAAGTTGATCAAAGCCCCCACCCCATGAGATCCGATCAAACACATACATTCCGTGAATCGGCAGAATGTCCAGCTGCGCGACAATCTTCACCTGTTGTGACCGGGGTGGGGACTTCAACTGTAAATGTGTGTGGGAACGGGCCTAAAGCGGGGATTCCGAGGATGTCCTTTCATACTTCAAAGCATTGCAAGAATGTGTGACATGCAATAAAGATCATAAACCTGTGTATAAGAGGCCAGGCCTCAGAGATGCGGTTAGAGCACCTCGAGAAGATACCCTGTTGTCTGATTTGATGTGTTCTGCTCCGTCGGAATAAAACTTCTGTTTCCTGCCTTCCAGTCTCCAGCGCCTGCCTCTTTGTTTGGTAAACTTGAGTGGGTATAGAGGCGGTTAACGCCGGGCAAGTCTGAAAAAGGTCATCAGCCCTACCTTTTTCCACAATTGGCATCCCAAACGTGGGGCCCATCAGTGACTCGTGGATCCAGTGGGAGAGGTCCTGACGACAGAGTGAACGACTGCAACGATCGGGAGAGCTCCTGTCCGATAGACCCTCGTCTGACAGCCGATCATCCGAACTTCACTGGTTCCGAACAGACCTCTCTCGAGTGATCTACGGTCCTGACTGGGAACCATCAGGAGTGCCGCGAAGATCACGAAGAATAGAGGACGATCGGGAGCTGGATTCGGAAGACAAGAAACTGTCCATGCGGTCCGGGTAAGGTCGTGTAAACGCGACAAATTGCGAAATGATTGTTTGATTGTTTGGAAATACTAGTATTACTCTTTTGTTGATTTGTTTGGAGATTCACTGTCTGCAAACGGAGAAACAACAGGCTCTCTCTTTGCAAGCAATGAAGGATAGGTAACGCAGACTTTTGTCCCCGTTGTAATCCGTCGTGCCTATCTTCCTCCCCCACTGATTGATTGTTTGGCCCGAACTATTGTTCGCGGATTGTTTTCTGGAGATTCTCTGTCTGCAAACAGGGAAGAACAGGTTCTCTCTTTGCAGGTAGTGAAAGGGTAGGTAACGCAGACTTTTGTCCCCGTTGTAACCCGTCGTGCCTACTTATTCTCCCCATTGATTGTTTGATTGACCGAACATTGACTGTTCGATATTGGTTCTTTTGAGGTATTCACCGCCTGCAAACAACGAAGAATAGAAATATTCTGTCTAGTCTTTGCACGCAGTGATAAGATAGGTAGTGCAGACTTTTGTCCCCGTTGTAATCCGTCATGCCTATCTTCTCCCCACTGATTGGTAGCCTGTTTAGCCCGGACTGCTTATTAGAGATGAACCATCCGGCTCCACTGGAAGGCACCCCTAATAAGGACATGTCCATGAAGCATGGATTGATCGCTATAGCTTATAGCAAGCTGTGGCATAAATATACGAAAAAGGATCGAGAAAGTCAGTGGCCACTGATAGGATCCTTCGATGAGGATAAAATAAGCACGCTAGAAACAGCCCTTGGGAAGCACAAAACAACGCCCACTATGCTTGATAGTCTCGTCATGTGGCGCAAAGAAACCGAACAGCGTAAAAAGAGAAATGAGAGTAGGTTGGGAAAAGAGCTGCGAAAGGCAGCTCACCTAGCTGCTAAGAAATTAGAAGAAGAGATTAAGGAAAGAGAGGAAACCAAACAGAAACTAGAGGTAGAAACATCAAGCCAGTATCCGGTTAGAACGGCCTCTACGCTCTATCCTGAATTGCCCTTGAAACAGCGAGCCAACGATGATCTTTTGTTAGGTCCTCCGATCATCTACATCCCCCCTCCATATGCCCCTTCCCAACCCTTAGCACAGCACCCACCACCCCCAAGCACAGACGAGAGTAGTACCAGAGCTTCGGCCCCCATGGCCTCTGTGCCGGCCGAACCCCTTGTATTAGATACAGCACAAGCGGCAGCGTTAGATGACCCTGAGACCCGAAAGGCTGATTCCGCAAGAACAAACAGATTAGGCAAGGATGAGCGAGCAGGGATTGATAAGATAGTGAGGACATTGGTAGAAAGAAAGGAAAGTGAAGAGCACGTCACGGATATGTTCAACACGTATACAGGGAGCCACAGACGACATTTTGCCGTACAACTGTGTTATCATGTCTTGAATGCGTACGAGGACCGATATCGAGACAAAGATCCCGAGAGCCTAACGACTCTGTACCGGAAGGTCGATATCGGGGATGAGGGCGAGTGTGATGTGACGGACCTCCTTACTCGTACGCTTGAGGTTTTCCGCCACCTCACTGAACAGGAATCGGAAGCTAAACCCACGACACCCGTAGCAACCGAACCACAAACTGAGCGAGCTAGCTCCATGATGCCAATAAGAGAGGCTGCCCCTTACTGGGTTCCTCCACGAGGTCTAGGAACTCACGATGACGTCAACCACCAAGATGCAAGAGGGAGGGTTGTGTACAACTGGGTCTACCAGCCATGGGATCGGCAAGATATTCTGACATTTCGGAAATCTCTGCCTGATTTACGTAAAAACCCCACTGCCTTCTATACTGAATTAGGTACAGCCCTAGGTTCAACGATTATGACCCTGGCTGATATCGACTTGTTTTTCGGGTTATGTCTACCAGCTGATGTGTGGAAGCAAATCCGGAAAGTCGACCACCTTGAGCTGTTTGGACATACCTGGTCACAACTCGATGGCATAGATAGACAACGGGAGCCTGGGCAGAAGCCTTTGAAATCCATTTTAGACCTCCCAGATAAAATAGTACCGAAATCGAAAACCCTGATTCCAGAAAAGAAAGTGGACTGGTCGATAGCAACGGCTTGTCGTCAGAAACCCCAGGAGGATGTATCGGACTACTTCTCCCGGTTTGAAACGGTGTTCTCCGATTACAGCGGCCAGGACATGACCACTGCAACCTGACACCATCTGTTTGTCCAGAATTATGTTAAGGGTTTGTCCCCGGAAGTCTCCCAGAAATTGCAGGCCAGCGAGAGTAGTTGGGCGGCCTCCAAACCTGCGGTTATCCTTCAGATGGCCCAATATTACGAACACCAGAAAAATGAAAACGATAGAGCAACAGAGAAAAAGAAGAAAGACTTAAAAGAGAGGGTGATGATTGCACAATTGCAAGGGGTGACTATAGGACGAGAGCAATACAAAGGAAACTATCAGACAAATGCCCCTAGGAACGTACCTCCTAAAGACCGCACCCCGACACCCCGCATTGGACGTACAGACATTAACGAGGACCAGTGTGCCTTCTGTAAAGGATTCGGCCATTGGAAATCTCAGTGCCCGGTCCTGTTGGAGATGATCAGGAATAGGGACCCCAGGGACGTAGCGGGTGGACCGAGAAATAGAGGACAGCAACGAGGGCCCGCAAATGACACGACTAACGATAAATCAAACAGACCAAATACATTTGACCGACCCAGACAGAATCAGTACCAACAGTCTGACTGTGACGATGCCCACGACTTCGCATAGGACTGCCAAGGGCAAGGGAGGGATCCAGTCGAGCTCTATGTTGACCAGCAAGGTCCTTATGTCACTGCTAAGGTCCTGGTTACAAAGTCTCCATTTCTGGTAGACACTGGCGCAACACGTAGTGCGTTATCTAAATGACTGATTCCAAGGGCACCCTTGTCTGGCTCACTTGTGACATCGATAGGTTCCGATGTAACGCCCTCCACTAACCCTTTGTCCACTCCGATCCCCTTCGACTTAGAGAACAATATCACTGACACGACGTTTCTGCTTTCCGCCAATACTCCTGACGCCATTATGGGACTTGACTTACTGAAGCACTTCCGAGCGACTATTAGATGTTCCCAAGACGGAGTTCGAGTTTTCCTGTATGACAACCCCATTCTGCTCAGACATTGCCCTTCCCGACGCATGTTTTCTATCAATGACGCTGACATGTCTCTGCTTGACACTCTACCTCTGTATCTGTGGGCCAAGACAGATTCGGACGTAGGACGCATGATGATTGACCCAGTGCACATCACTGTTCGACCGGACGCAATACTCCCAAAACTTCCACAATATCGGATATCGCCCGAGGGCGAGAAGGCATTGGTAAAGATTATTCAGTCACTGATAGACGCAGGAGTGGTAGAGGAAGTGGTTAGCAACGTTTGCAACAGCCCTATCTTGCCCATCATCAAGAAACAAGGAGAGGGGGATGAGAAAGCATACCGCTTCATCATCGACCTTCGAGAGATCAACAAAGTGGTCGTACCCCAGTACCCCGTGGTCTCAGACATCACCACTATCCTGACTTTGATTCCTTCTACTGCCACCACCTTCACTGTCATCGACCTCAAAAACGCATTTTTCTCTATCCCCATCCACCCAGACAGCCGATATCTCTTCGGCTTCACCCTAAAAGCCCGCTCATATAGGTTCTGTCGAGCACCCCAAGGCTACACAGAAAGCCCCAGCATCTACAGCCAGGCCCTCAAGAGACAACTGGATCAGGTCCAGTTACCCGATGGAGTGGTGTTAATACAATACGTCGATGACATCCTTTTGGCGGCCGACACCACTCCACTAGCAGTCACAGCCACCATTCAACTCCTGCACTTCCTAGCGGAAAATGGCCACAAGGTCTCCAAAAAGAAGTTGCAATTCTGCCAACCCCAGGTCACTTACTTAGGCCACCTTCTGTCCAAAGACGGAAGGAAACTTACTCCAGACCGGATCCAAACCATTCTTGAAACCCCTGTCCCAAAGACTCAGAAACAGGTCCGCTCCCTACTAGGCCTCACCTCCTTCTGCCGACAGTGGTTACCAAACTTCAGCCTCATTGTGAAACCGCTGCTTTCTCTGATAGCTAAAGATGCCCCCTTCCCGCTCCCTTGGACCCCTGAATGCCAATCCTCCTTCATAGAGCTACGAGATGCCCTCTGTTCAGCCCCTGTCCTAGGTACCCCCGATTACACAAAGCCCTTCTCCCTCTACACTCACGAAAGGGAGGGGTGTGCTTTATCAGTCTTGACTCAGTCCATTGGCCCAAAGCAACGACCATGCGCTTACTTCTCTGCCACTCTTGACCCCGTAGCCAGAGCCTTGCCTGCCTGCCTTCGAGCTGTAGCTGCCGCTGCTATCTCTATCCGACAGAGTGAGGGGATCGTGCTCTCGAATTCCCTCACGGTATTAGTACCCCATGCAGTTGACACCCTCCTGAACCAAACCAAGACGCAACACCTGACGAGTGCACGACTGACAGGATACGAACTGACTCTGCTCGCACCCCACATCACCCTGAAAAGATGCACCACACTGAACCCGGCAACTCTGTTACCTCTACCAGAGAACGATCCCAATGTGCCCCCTGTACACGACTGTGTGACCCTCACGGACGAACAGACTAGAAGTAGGGTTGACCTCAGAGACACGGCTTTTCCTGACCCTGACGGAGAGCTGTGGGTGGACGGCTCTTGCATCAAACTCCCCGATGGCACCTCTTCAGCTGCCTATGCAGTCACCACGGCCCGAACTGTAGTCGAGACAGCCCGCATCACGCAACGATCTGCACAGGCAGCAGAACTGATTGCCCTGACACGAGCGTGCATCCTAGCAGCATGAACCACAGCGAACATTTACACCGACAGCCAGTATGCCTTCGGGGTGGTTCACCATTTTGGGCTCCTTTGGAAGGAAAGGGGATTCTTGACCTCGCACGGCACCCCTATCTTACATGGAGATTTAGTCTCCGCCCTGATCGAAGCTGTCCTTCTCCCCAAAAGACTTGCGGTTATCAAATGCCAAGCACACAAGAAAGTGACAGACATTATTGGACAGGGAAATGCACTAGCCGATGTCACTGCTTGAACCACCGCTGAACATAGGACGACGACAAACATGTACGTGACCAGGTCACAAGCAGAGAAATGGACCGACACTAGGGACACTATTAGGGACATTCAAATGGCTAGCACACAACACGAATTGACTGAATGGGCACGGGTGGGATTGAAAGACGATGAAGGCTGCTGGCGGACAAAGGACACGAACAAATGGTTGCTACCTGACTCATACCTGATTCCCATACTGAATATGGCACACTCCCCTGCTCACATAGGATCAGCCCCCATGATTGAACTTGTCTCCAGAGTTTGGCACAACGACAAAATCACAGACTCCGCCAAACGTCTGGTCCAACAATGCTTGATATGCCTGCAACATAAACCCGGGAAAGGAACTGTGGTACCCCGGGGAGGGTTTGGGGTTCCCAATCACCCGTTTGAAGTCCTGCAGATGGACTACATCCAACTAGACAGATGCCAAGGCCTGAAATACGTACTTGTCGTGGTGTGCGCATTTAGCAAATGGGTGGAAGCATACCGAACCCGTGATAACACTGCTATGGCCACTGCAAAAGTACTGTTAAAAGAATTCTTCCCTCGCTACGGCCTTTGTCGAATTTTATGGAGCGACAATGGCCCCCACTTCGTAGCCGAAGTCATCCAGCTCATCTTAAAAGGGCTGGGTATCAAGCAGAAGTTCCACGCAGTCTTCCACCCCCAGTCTGCTGGACTTGTCGAGCGACACAATGCCACACTGAAACTAAAGCTGGCCAAGATAGTGGCTATCACAGGACTAAAATGGCCAGACGCTCTCCCACTGGCATTGCTATCGATGCGTTCCACCCCCACCAAACACCATTTGACACCTTACGAGGTCGTTTTCGGCCGACCCATGAGCGTCTGGTCTGCAACAAAACCGACTTCCATTCATGACGTCCCGGACGTCCTAATGTCTGATTACTTGCATAAATTGACTGAAACTCTGTCTGTCATTCACCAACAGGTGCTGCATGCCATCCCTGACGCTTCCAGGGTCCCGGACACAACCTGCAACCCGGGGATTTTATCCTCATAAAGAATTTCCAGCGTGCCAAGAGTCTGGAACCCCGGTGGACGGGCCCCTGGCAAGTCCTACTCGCCACCCGAACAGCTCTTCGAGTGGAAGGAAAGCGGACCTGGGTGCATGCGCACCATTGTAAGAAGATTCCCCCGACTCTGATGACAACCGAAGACGTGACCACCCAGGAAGAGCTCCTGAACAAAGACCGACCATCACTGAATTGCTACCCAGACACAGAGACACTTGAACTTGCAAAGATTCCTGACCCTACCGTGCCATCCAAAGAAGGGTATAACCTGCGTCGAAAGGAGAGAGTTTCGGCCAAGCAGACCATTGACTAAGTCATAATTCTCAGATCGGTGGCCTAACGCAACAAGGGCTGTCAGGAGAGAAAGCCAGACGAGGTCTTTGGTTCTGCCCGCTACCGAGCTTCCTTGAAGGTGATGGAAGCGCCCGATAAGAAGGTGATGGAAGCGCCCGATAAGAAGGTGATGGAAGCGCCCGATAAGAAGGTGATGGAAGCAACCGCACATCCGAAAATCCACTACAGGAACCCAAAGACAGACAGAATCCATAGTTCAAAGACAATTGCACTTTTCATCACGATCTTTTTCTGCTTTCTCCTCATAACCACGCTCTGGATTGTGGAAGAGAATGCACCTGCTCACGAAACATTCCTAACCACTGCGCAGCCTACTACCATGAAGGAACATTATTTGATCTCGCCCTCTCCTCAACTCAGAGAAAGGTGAAAGGAGTTTTGGAACAACTCCTTTGTGCAGCTGCTGCACCAGCACAATCTTGCCACCAATGCCACCAACTGCTGGATCTGTGGGTTGCTACCCCACGCCACTGGACATTCGATACCCTTTATCCCTTCACTCTTCTCAATTCACGGCTCCTGCCTTGCTTGGCTGATCCTCTTGCAAGAGAGCTATAAGGACAATGCCACCTCCAGCAAAACCATGACGCACTTCTTTCATGAGGTCTGGCGAAACAAAACAAAGACACATTTCTGCCCACAGACCTCCAACGACTCTATCCACATGGACATCCCTGCTAAAGAACGAATTGAAATGCAGGTGTTCAACAATCCAACCAGACCCACCTTCTCCTACCTACGGAAACGAACAGCTGCCACTCTGACTGTGGCTCTATCTGTCATCAACTTCACGGGCCATATGTGCATAGAAGGGCTTGGGACACATCTGGTAGGCCGCAGTGCTTGCCGTTTCACCAGAACTTTGGACTCTACCGATCCACCTTCCTTTGTATCCTCTCCAAACATGTACTTCGTTTGCGGCACAAAGGCTTACACCTGGCTCCCCAAAGGCTGGGGGGGCACTTGTTTCATCTCCTTCATCCTTCCACCAACCTATGTGGCTCCAGCGAATCATCATAGACAGAAACGAGCCAAGGATATTGAACAAGCCGACTCTACAGGAGCACAGTTCCTTGATGCAATGAAGGGACTTGTTCCACTCTGGGGCCCGATGGCAAACAGCCGTGCCATCCGACATCTGACTCAGGCAGTCGAGACAACAATGAACATCACAGCTGGTATCCTTGCTAACAACACAGCCGAGCTTCAAGCGGTCCGCCTGGTGGCTCTCCAGAACCGCCTTGTTCTAGATGTGGTTCTAGCGGATCGTGGTGGAGCATGCCGCATTATTGGGTCCAGCTGCTGTACATATATACCGGACAATTCATCCTCAGTGTACAAGGCCATCGAACACCTCCACAGACTCTCCTCAGAAGTCCACCAGGAGCAGGAAGAATGGTCGCTTGGTGAATGGTTCTGGAGTACTGTTAAGAACTGGGGCTGGAGACTGTTTACCATTATCTTGATTCCTGTAGTTGTAATATGTGTGTTATGCTTAGGAATTCAATGCCTGCCGCCTCTGTGTTCGTTATGTGCGAATTGTATTTGCCCTAAGACTGTGGACTTTGGAAAGGAACGCATGGGAGCATTATATGATGCCGAGGTTAGGAATTTAATGAAGATCGACATTGAGTAGACAAGCTGGCTAGATATGTTGAAAAGGGAGGACTGTTAAAATCTAGACTACAGTGTCAACATTATCGGCGCCATCTTGCCCCCTTTTCGAGCCCATTCATGCGCGTAAGCGGCAGCCATTTTAAATGCCATGGCCTCTCTGCCCATCGCCGATAGCCAGCGCGTCTCTCTCTCTCTCCTGACCTCGCAAGCATCCCCCGCACGCTGACAGCCCCCGCTCTCACATGCCTTGGGTCATAAACCCCTCTTCAGCACAGCTCTGCCTCGGAACCCCATCCTGTTCCCAGCTCAACACCTCCCTCCATTCCTTTCATGATCCCGGGTCCTTTGATAAAACCCCCTTTCCTCTGTGCCTGTTTGTCTTACTCGTTCCCAGGCCGCCACCTGGCCCTGCGGATACCGTTTATTGCCCCCTATACAGTAGGAAGCTTCTCCCATCAAAGGATCCACAAGTTGATCAAAGCCCCCACCCCATGAGATCCGATCAACCACATACATTCCGTGAATCGGCGGAATGTCCAGCTGCGCGACAATCATCACCTGTTGTGACCGGGGTGGGGACTTCAACTGTAAATGTGTGTGGGAACGGGCCTAAAGTGGGGATTCCGAGGATGTCCTTTCATACTGCAAAGCATTGCAAGAATGTGTGACATGCAATAAAGATCATAAACCTGTGTATAAGAGGCCAGGCCTCAGAGATGCGGTAAGAGCACCTCGAGAAGATACCCTGTTGTCTGATTTGATGTGTTCTGCTCCGTCGGAATAAAACTTCTGTTTCCTGCCTTCCAGTCTCCAGCGCCTGCCTCTTTGTTTGGTAAACTTGAGTGGGTATAGAGGCGGTTAACGCCGGGCAATTCTGAAAAAGGTCATCGGCCCACCTTTTTCCACACCAACACTGCGAGGATGGCAGGTGGACTCAGGTTCATTCGCCATTCTAATAGGCCCCTCAGTCTTTTTATGAGTGGAGAATAGTGAAGATACTATTCATAAATCCCTTTCTGAATAGCAAAAAATCATAACCTTACACAAAAGTGTAAGCTTACCTTTGTGAATCAGGCCATCAGTGTTGTTGTGCAGGAAATTCTGTCCAGAAAACTAGATGAATGAATGAATAATTGAATGAATGAAACGAGTGATAGAGCACTTGGCTACTCCGACAGGGTCCTGGAGTTGGAGAAGACCAAGGTCACATTACTACATCAATCCTGTGAGAAACTGAAATTTTGGGTGAGGGGTGTGTAGACTCTTCTCAAGCAACAACCACAATCCTTGTTAGAGTGAACCACAAAGAGTCACTAAATTAACCTGTGCTGAACCCTCTGGGACCTTGGCACAAAAGCGGTCAGGCTTAATAAAGTGAAAACACAATACATGAAAAATCCTACTCCAATTTAGAAAAACAGAGTACATTCTAATAAATAAAATGATATCAAAATGACAAAACTCCAGTCAGTAGAATTGAAGTATACACTTTAAATTGTTTTAGTAAGCATAAAACATAACAAAAACAAAGCGCCACTTGTGTTTATCTGATCGTGCTAGACTCAGGGAATGTCACAAGTTCAGGTCAACGGCGATGGAGTGCGGACTGGGTACAGGGACAAGATTAGTCCCACTGAAAAAGCTACCTTACCAAATTCCTGCGTGTACACTCCAGTTCGTGCTGGAAGAAGTTGTGAGCAGCAGGTAGAGTGTCATGGAAGTTGTTGCTGTAGCACAGAGATCAGAGGCCAAGCATCGTGTAGCATCAAGATCCTGTCAGGTGTCACAGCAGTGCGCCTCAGTGCCAACCAAGAGTCCAGGACCTAGTGAGGCACTTCTTGGGGATAAGTGGCTCTCTCTAGCTGAGGCCAGCAGGGCTCCGGCAGGTCCAGTTGCACCAGGTCAGCTGGGCAGTTGCAAGGAGGTCTCCGGAACTTGTTGTGTCCCCGTAGCACAGACCAGAAAGTCAGTCAGCGAGCCCACTCTGGTACTCCTGGGTTCAAGGATCACGTCCAGGCTTCTTTCATCAGGCAGGGCATCTGGGCAGACCTTCTTCTGAGTCTTCCACAAGTCCAGAAAAGATCTTATGAGTGGTTCAACAGGTCCAATATTTACAGCTGATGCCAGCCTTTGAAGTGGGAGAAACTACTACACCACCCTCACATCTGTTTCTGGAAAGTTCCTTTCTTTCAATGCCCATGCTCCAAGTGGTCTGGGGTGACAATAGGTTGGTGTTACGTTCCTGTGTGTGTGCTTGGAGGTAGCCCCTTTGAGGGTGTGTAGTGGTAGACCCTTTGAAATTTAAGTGGGGCAAGGAAGAGCACTACCCCTCTCATCCAGCCAAGGCCTAATCCCCTTTTGTATCACTGTCTGGGAGGAATACACAGAGGCCAATTCCCAACTACACCTATTCATGTGACCAGAGCCCTTTAGGGCCTACCTTAGTAGTAGTAGTTGTACTTGTAAAGCGCACAGCTGCCTCAGCAACGGGCCGTCCCAGCCCTGCACTCATACCGCTGTGGAACCCTTCCTGGCTTTACTGTGAGACGTCCACTCCTGGGCACCCCCCCCAAGGTGAAGCCAGGCATCCAAGCGCTGCTGGGGCTGTTGTGGAGATTAAGCAAGCTATTGCCCAGAGTCACAGAGTGGGACCCATGATTAGACAAGGCACCGAGGCGAGAATTATCAGGTCTGGGGAAATTGAGTCCAAGAGCTGCCGAGGCGGGAATTGAACCCTGGTCCCAGGCCAGACTTCTGCATCAGGGTCTGCCGCTCTAACCATTGAGCCACACTTCTCCACTAAGGGGTGACTTATATGTATTGAAATGAAAGCTTTAGGCCTGGCAATTAGTTCATTTGGTTAGGTTGAAATGTCAGTTTAAAACTTCAATACAGGCTTCAGTAGTAGGTATGAAACGTGCTTTAAAAGGCTACTTTGGTGTGTGGCACAATAGGTCCTGCAGGCCTACTGGTAGAATTTACATTTACAGGCCCTTCGTACATGTAGTACCACTTTACTAGGGTCTTATAAGTAAATTACATTTGCCAATTGGGGACAAGACAATTGTACCATGTTTAACGAAGAGAGTACATGCTCTTTAGCACTGGTTAACAGTGGTAAAGTGTGGCGAATTCTAAAGTCAACAAAAACAAATTCAGCAAAACAGGAGGGGTGAAGACAAAATGTTTTGAGTACTGCCACCCAAGGTTGTTGGGTCTTGCAAACCTTATGCCAAAGCAAATAGGTTTTAAGTACCTTCCTGAACCGGAATTCATGGGAGATGTTCTTCAAGGCATGAGGCACTGGGTTGCATGCTTTACAAGTCAGCACTGAAAAAGAGCTGCCCCGCAGCTGCCTCTCCTAAAGAGTGGCACTCTAGCTTGGAGTGCTGGCGAGGACCTAAGAGGTTGGAATGAAAGATATTGATGTATGGTATTTGTCAGCTATTGAAGCCCACATTTATTGAAGATCAATATACAAAAATCCAAAGCCTTAAAGAAAATCCTTTTCTTAAAAAGAAGCCAGTGTAATTCATATAGATGTATAGTAACCGAAATCTGTCTATGAATGCCCAGATATAGACGTGTAACCACCTTATGAACTGTTTGCAGTCTTTAAACCAATTTATTGGGAGTGCCCAAACAGAGTGTGCCCACAAGACCTAACCTGGTAGTTATTAGTGCATGGACAACTGTCCTGGGGAAGATTAAGAAAGAAGATCTAAAATTGTGATAATTGAGTGGAGAAAACAGTGGCAGCTGGTCACATTTGAAAATGATGATGAGCAAATCTTTGTCTTAAGTTGGGAGGAGTAACTCCCAACTGCCCCATGGAGGGTTCATGACGGAGGGGTAGGTCTCCCCTAAGAAACTTTCAACAATAAAAAAAAGACACCAAATGGTGATTTGTAAACCACAACTTTCACATACATTGCCTAAAAACAGAGGGCCCAATTCACAGACTGAACCTAAGACTCAATCCTAAACTTAGTACTGTTTTGGTATTCACAGATTGCACTTACTACTTTTGGTATTCACAGAATGAATTTACTACTTTTGGCATTCACAGAATGCACTTACTACTTTTGGTATTCACAGAATGAATTTACTCATTTCGGTATTCACAGAAGTTAGGACTCCTAACTTTAGGACTCCTAGGGCCCGATTCACAGAATGAATTTAAGACTCAATCCTAAACTTACTACTATTTTGGTATTCACAGAATGAACTTACTACTTTTGGTATTCACAGAAGTTAGGATTTTGTCTTAAGTTTGTCTTAAGACAGACTTAAGACAAAATCCTAACTTCTGTGAATACCAAAAGTAGTAAATTCATTCTGTGAATACCTAAATAGTAGCAAGTTTAGGATTGAGTCTTAAGTTCATTCTGTGAATCGAGCCCCTAAACTTTACTACTACTAAATTGAGAAAAATCCTAAATTTAGGACTTTCGGTATTCACAGAAGGCATTTAGGAGTCCTAAAGTTAGGAGTCCTAACTTTACTACTACTAATTTGAGAAAAATCCTAATTTTAAGACTTTCGGTATTCACAGAAGGCATTTAGGAGTCCTAAAGTTAAGAGTCCTAACTTCTGTGAATACCGAAATGAGTAAGTTCATTCTGTGAATACCAAAAGTAGTAAGTGCATTCTGTGAATGCCAAAAGTAGTAAGTTCATTCTGTGAATACCAAAAGTAGTAAGTGCAATCTGTGAATACCAAAACAGTAGTACATTTAGGATTGAGTCTTAAATTCATTCTGTGAATCGGGCCCAGAGAATTTAATAGAGCACTAATGAAATATTTGAATAATTTAATGTGTGCCAGGCAATCATTACTTGCATTAAAATGTCAGGCAGTCAATAAACCCAAGAAAAGTGAGTCAAGTCATTCGTTTTATACCACAGTTTGCCTACAAAGTAGGTTAGGAGCAACAGAAAGGCAGCTAAAATGATCTAGGTAGGAGAAGTGTGGCTCACCGATTAGAGCGTCAGACCCTGAGGCAGAGGTCTGGCCCAGGACCAGGGTTCAATTCCTGACGCGGCAGGGTCTTGGGCTCAATGTCCACGGACTCGATAATTTTCACCTAGGTGCCTACTCTAATCATGGGTCCCACTCTGCAACTCTGGGCAATAGCTTGCTTAATCTCCACAATGGCCCCGAAAGTGCTAGGATGCTTGGCCTCACCTTGGAGGTGCTTCTCACAGGGAAAAACAGGAAGGGTTCCACAGCGGTATACAGCGCCAAGATACCTTCTAGGTGATAGTGCGCTTTACAAGTATACACACATTTACATTTACATTACTTTCAAAAGACCTGTCATGTTCCCAAATGTATATACTATAAAGCACAGTTCTTCACTTTTACATTCTACCTCCTTTTATCTTTTCATCGTATCTCTTCTAAGTAGTTTTCTAGTATGTACAAATGTAATTAAAATGTATACTAATCTAAAAATCACAGGCTATACACACTAAACATAGACACATCTTAAAGAATTAGATAGCAGTCCTAAAGCTAAATCTACAAAGACCTTATGACGCCAGACAGTGCACAGATTACACCAACCATGCATGCCCAAGTCTGAGACATCGGTAGTAATAATATAGCATTTGGTAGATCATTTTCTCACTGGCCGAAGTGTGCACATCTCCGCATATTTGGCTTGTTCGCCTGTTCACTTCACTCATTCTATAGAGCACCTGTAACTAATAACACTGTGTACTACCCCCTGGAGCTGGCGAGGCTGTTCTCTTGCATCTGCAACACAAACAGTGGAACAGATGCAAAGAGACACTGGAAGTGACGAAGCCACAACGCCAGCACAGGCCTGTGGCATTAATATTACAGCGCTGGCAGCCACGGCCCGTGGAGGGAGTTTCAGTGGGGTGGAGAAGCGGGGCAGGGGAGGGGCAGGGTGGGGGGTGCTAAAAACTGGAGTATGGATAATTGAAGGTAAGTAAACAATTTAATAAATACAATGAATTTCGAGCGCACCCTGCATCGCATTTTGCGATGCAGGGCGCGCTACGAAATTCATTTTATTAATTAAATTGTTTACTTACCTTCAATTATCCATACTCCAGTTTTTAGTACCCGCCACCGTGCCCCTCCCCTGCCCCGCCTCTCACCGAGACTCCCTCCACGGGCCGTGGCTGAGCGCTGTTCCAGTACCACTACGCCTGACCACAAAGAGCCAATTTTGGGCCTAAATAACCCTGAACATATACCCCCCACTCTTCAGCATGGACAGCTGTCCTGTAGCACACGGCCATAGTCTATTCCTATGACACTGTATCCGTATCACTGAGTTGTTCATATGGCGTGGTCTATTAGCCATGTTGAGTAACATTTTGCAACAATTTTATAGCAGCTATGCTGCGCATTTTAGCACTAATCCCATAGCTCAGATCTTACAGTGATTACACTAGCCATATAAAACTTGTTCTATAACTGCCGGTGTTCTGAGAATCATTGGGTCCCCGTGAGTGGCTGCCCCCCCCTACGTCACAGGGTACAATGATTCTCAGAACCAAGCTATTATCCGTCGCTCCCCCATGGCGGTTTGCCCCCCCTACGTCACGGGGGCGGAGCCGTTCTGGCGCTTTAGTGTAGGGCGGAGCGGCCCCCGCGCGGTGTACTCCGCAGAGCGTTGCCTACATTGACAGTGCGGCCCCTTCGACCAGGTTTAACTCCCCCCATGGCCTGCTTGCGTGGTGGAGTGCTCCGGGGAAGCGGCGTACTGGTGTTGCGCCTTCTCCCGCTGCAGAGTCTGTGGAGGGCTCGGTGCACGAGGCTTCATGGCGGAGCCAGACAAGTGCAGGCGTGAGTCGTCACAATTTAAGCACGCTTCAATAGCTCAGTTGGGAGAGCGTTTGACTGCAGAGCTAGAGGACCAGGGTTCAATCCTGGGTTCGGCATAGTTGCAATTTCGGCTTTTATTTTTATTTTATTTATGTATGTATTTATTTATTTATGCGATTTTATATAGCGCGGACTTTACCCGAAGGTGTCAGAGCGCTTCACTTTAGGACCAGTAATGATACAAGAGGAAACAATTGCAAATTAACAAATTACAAAAGCAAACGTTAACTTACATGATAAAAAATGACAATAGTGAGCAACCAAAATACATGAGGTAGCAATCGGTACATTACAGGAGAAACAAGCACTGGCGTTGCCAATAGGTTTCGCCTTTGGAAAGTTGGAGCTATTGGTTTTGTAAATGACATTTTATATTTATATATTGTTATTTACAATGCCAATAACGATATATAAATATAAAATGTCATTTACAAAACCAATAGCTCCAAATTTCCAAATGCGAAACCTATTGGCAACGCCAGCGCTTGTTTTAAATGACGCGGCATGGCACAGCTAAATTGGCCGCAACACCCCGCTGCGCCATTTCCTTGTAATTATAGCCCCCTGTTCCTTCCTTCCCTCCCAGGTGAGGGTCGTCCCCTGCTGATCCTGGCGAGTGCGCGGGGTCAAAGGTTGCGTTTCACTCAGTGAAAGGCAGTAAATAAACTGGAACAGCCTCTAAATCAGCTCCCACCAAGAGGTGAGTGACGGGGGGGAGGGGCTCAGAAGGAGGGGGCCAGCCCCGGCAGGGAGCCCACGGAGCGCTGCAGGACAGGCCTTCCGGATGGAGGCCGGAGCCAGGTGGGCAGGGCGAAGATCGTGGTGTCAAGGTGCATTATGGTATATTTAGTGGATTGCATTGTTTGGTTCATATTTTGTAAACGGCCCGTGAGATCCCCGGGGCCAGTGTGGCGGGAGGAAGCCAGGCAGGACTTGCAGTTAAAGTTCACCATCAGGCATCCGATCTCTAAACAGAAACAGCAGGAAAGCCCGTCGGCATAGCTCAGTGGGTTAATGCGCCTGAAAGTGAGATGTATCTGCAACCTGCAGCTTACACGCTGGAGGAGCCACTTGGGCCTTTCATCCTTCTGAGGCTAATAAAATGCTGCGCTCCAAGTTTGTATTATAAGATGACTCGCTCTTTGCAGCATTTCAAAGATAAAACTTGTAGCTGCGAGCACTACATACAAAACCTTCCATGCTGCACCCAATTACCCCACAGAGGCCAATGTACAAGCAACAGGCTACGAATCCTGCACCACGAAAAGCGCCCAGGGGGTCAGTGAAAACGGTAGCGCTTCCGTGACCAGGACAGGGCCAGGAAGCGCTAGACATACACGGAGTAGCCACTTAAGAAGTGAGGAAGCGCTTCAGGCCACAAGGGGGTACGGGTAGCGCTATGTAAATAATATTAAAAATGCATCTGATGCTCTGACGAACGGGGCAGACTTGGGGGGCAGGTGGGGGATGACTCCGCCTCCTTAACGTGGCACTGGGGGCAGTCGGTAGGTAGGCGCCAAGGGATGTGCTGAGAGCCTCCCGGGCACTGTGGCCCTCACGTGGGCACCGGCTGCTGCATGGTGTTCGGGCACAACAGAACGGAAGCCACGCCAGTGCAGAGTCGACTCTAGTTTATTGTAGGCAGAAGGGGAGACTGGCCCTGCAGAGGGGGAGTGGGGGTACAGACAGGAGGATGCTCATGTACCGGCATGATGGTGGCGGGGTAAGAAGAGGGGTGACGGGCACGAGAGATGCAGGATAATCAAAATCAAAAGGAGCACCGCCAGCTGGACACAGGAGGAGAGGGTGACAACACCCGCAGACAGACAGCGGGACAGCCAGAGATAGGTGGGGTGAGAAGGGCACAGAGTAAAGCAGAGGGGTGAGAGGGCCGGGCGCCCTCAGGGACCCAATCACTCACCACGTAGGAGGACCCGCCCTCCCCGCTGTGGGTCTCGGTCTCTGGGATGGAGAAGTGCATGTCCCCCGGTCTCGCGCACCACGCTCCTCTCTCCAGGCACGGCACGCGCCGTCTCGCGCCTGCCCCTCCCACACACCTTCCCCTCTCCTCACAGCATCACAGACAGTGGGTGGGAGGGTGGGAGGTGGCACGGACAGTGGGTGGGCGGGGGGTGGCACGGACAGCGGGCGGGAGGGAGAAGGCAGGACAACGGGAGGGAGGGGGATTTTATTTATGAAGGCATCGGAAACGGACAGTGGGCGGGCGGGAGGGAGGAGGCACGGACAGTGGGCGGGCGGGAGGGAGAAGGCAGGACAACGGGAGGGAGGGGGATTTTATTTATTTCTTTTATTTATGAAGGCATCGAACACGGACAGTGGGCGGGCGGGAGGGAGGAGGCACGGACAGTGGGCGGGCGGGAGAGAGACGGCTAAAAAAACAAGGCCAAGGGAGAGAGGAAAATCCCTGAACATCGTGAAAGAATCAGGAGCCAGTAGTTGATGTATCTAGGATGTTTCTGTTTTGCATGTACTACACTAAGGGGATACTCTCATCCATCACTCTGCCAGGTTTGTAGGAGGATATTGGGTGCTGGTGTATAAAACAACTGAGAGGGATAGGGAAGGTTCAAGGTTCTATAGATGAGTTATAGGGCCGAAGGGAATGGGATAATATGACTGGGAAACTACACAAAAAGTGCCTTTGAAAAATCATGTGCTGACTGGCTCAAAGTAGCGGGCAGAGCGGAGCAACAACGTGAGTGTGTACAGGAAACAATTCTCCAAAACGTAGTGTGCTGGCCGGCTCAGCTTGAGTACGTGAGCGGAGCAGCAAAACATACGATAAAAAGAAATGATGTGAACTCTGAGGAGTGACACCTATGATACGGCGTGCTGACCGGCTCAGGAATTAGGAGCGTAGCAGCAATGCGCGTGCAGGCAGAGCTCACGAGCAAAGAAATATGAGGCTGGGGGGGGTCGCGTGCTGGCGGCTCCAAGTTCACAGGAGCGGAGCAGCAACTCGAATAAAGGCGAAAGGGAGATGCCAAAATTAAAGGTGTGGTGCACTGACCGGCTTAGAAGCGGGCGGAGCGGAACAGCGACGTGCACACCAACAGGAATGTACCTCTCTTGAAAGGGGGCCAAGGAGGTCCGCAGGAGTCCGGGGCCAAGGCTGGATAAACCCATAATTAAAGACGGGACGGAGAGCTGGACAATACACCAAACGCGCAGCAACCAGGAACCAAAATGAAACAAGGCGGGCGTGGTCACGTGTCAAGAACAGTAAGCCAAGCAATGGCTTACGTAGGAGATGGCCTGTTACGAGCCTCAGGGACCATCTCAAAAGTACTCGCATCAGTGGATTTCACAATCCCTGGCCATGCATTAATGTTCTACCAGTTTGTAGTCCTCTGGAGGCATGGCGCTAAACCTAGTTCCTAACACACTAGAGATGTGTCATAAGTGTAAGGTGGTCCTGCTTTGGTGAGGGGGCGAGATAATAAAACAAGTCAGGTCCCGGGCCGTGCTGTGATTGGCTGACGTCACGGGGGTGTCCCGGACCGGCAGCCAATCACAGCGCTGCCCGGGAAATGACGTCACGGGGGTGTCCCGGGCCGGCAGCCAATCACAGCGCGGCCCGGGACAAAGGGGCGGGACTTAAAAAAAGCCCGAGAAACGCCCCCGAATCGCGTTTTCCCGAGAAAGCGTGATTGACAGCCTCTGTCTCCCAATGGCTAGCCTCCATTTATGGAGCTAGCCAATGGGAAACAGAGGCGGTCCGAACATCCCTACTGTAGACAAAAGTTTTCGATCTGGGAGGGGCACTGTGTGCCCCTCGCCAGGTCAAGTCAAGTCAAGTCATAAAATTTGTATAGCGCACTACATACCCAGAGGGTTTCAAGGCGCTTAGGGAGGGGAGGATGATTATTTGTCAAATATCCACGTTTTAAGCTGCTTTCTGAACGCTAGGTGATTCTGGGTGAGGCGAAGGTAAGCGGGGAGTGAGTTCCATGTTTTGGCAGCCAGGTATGAAAAGGATCTGCCTCCCATGGTGGTCTTGTTGATGCGAGGTACAGTGGCAAAGGCTTGGCTGGAAGAGCGAAGTTGGCGGGAGGGGGTGTAGAAGGACAGACGAGAGTTGAGGCAATCTGGTCCGATGTCGTAGAGTGATTTGTGTGCGTGGGTAAGCAGTCGGAAAGTGATCCTCTTATTGACGGGTAGCCAGTGGAGGTCTTTAAGGTGACCAGAGATGTGTTCGTTGCGTGGGATGTCTAATATGAGCCTTGCTGAGGCGTTTTGGATTCGTTGTAGTTTCTTCTGGAGTTTAGCGGTGGTACCTGCGTAGAGGGTGTTTCCGTAGTCCAGTCGGCTCGTGACTAGAGCGTGGGTGACTGTTTTCCTTGTTTCGGATGGGATCCAGCGAAATGTTTTTCTGAGCATGCGAAGAATGTTGAAGCAGGAAGAGGATACGGCGTTGACTTGTCTGGTCATTGAGAGTGAGGAGTCCAGGATGACGCCCAGGTTCCGTGCGTGGTCTGTCGGGATGGGTGCTTTTCCGAGGGCTTCCGGCCACCAGGAGTCGTCCCATGCAGAGGGGGATGTACCTAAGATGAGGACTTCTGTTTTGTCTGAGTTCAGTTTCAGACGGCTTTGTTTCATCCATTCGGCGACTTCTTTCATTCCTTCGTGTAAGTTAGTTTTGGCGGTGCTGGGGTCCTTGGTGAGAGAAAGGATCAGTTGAGTGTCATCCGCGTAAGAGATGATGTTGAGGTTGTGTTGGCGGGCGATGGCCGCGAGGGGGCTCATGTATACATTGAAGAGGGTGGGACTGAGTGAGGATCCTTGAGGTACGCCGCAGATGATTTCAGAGGCCTCGGACTTGAATGGTGGGAGGCGGACTCTCTGGGTTCTTCCGGTGAGGAATGAGGTGATCCATTCCAGTGCTTTTCCTTGGATTCCGATGTTTCTGAGGCGTTGTAAAAGGGTGCTGTGGCAGACTGTGTCGAAGGCTGCAGAGAGGTCGAGGAGGATGAGGGCGACAGTGTCTCCATTGTCCAGTAGAGTTCGAATGTCGTCTGTTGCTGCGATGAGGGCGGTCTCAGTGCTGTGTTTGGCTCGGAAGCCAGATTGTGAGGGGTCGAGTGATTTGTTGGCTTCGAGGAAGGCGGCGAGCTGGTTGTTGACGGCTTTCTCGATGACTTTGGCCGGGAATGGAAGAAGTGAGATGGGGCGGTAATTTTTGAGTTCGGTGGGGTCTGCTGTTGGTTTTTTCAGAAGGGCGGTGAGTTCAGCGTGTTTCCAGTCTTCTGGGAAGGTAGCGGAGTTGAAGGAGCAGTTGATGACGTCTCGGAGGTGCGGTGCTATGACGGAGTCTGCTTTGTTGAAGATGTGGTGAGGGCATGGGTCCGTGGGGGATCCAGAGTGGATGGAATTCATCAGGCGGATGGTGTCCTCAGTGGAGATTGGGTTCCAGGCGTTAAGGGTGTTTACGGGGGGAAGATGGTCAGCAGATGGTAGGGTGGGTTGGCTTCCGGGTTGGTTGTCAAAGCTGTTGTGGATGTCAGCAATCTTGTTGTGGAAAAAAGAGGCTAGGGAGTCGCAGAGGGTTTGAGAGGGGGTGATGTCGTTGGAGTTGGCCGATGGGTTGGAAAATTCCTTGACGATGTTGAAAAGTTCCTTGCTGTTGTGGGCGTTGTTGTCAAGTCGATCCTTGAATGCTGTTTTCTTGGCTTTTCGGATCAGTTGGTGGTGAGTACGGGTGGCACTTTTGAAGGCGTCCTTGTTGCTGGTGGATGGGTCTTTTTTCCAGGCCTTTTCAAGGGAGCGGCACAGTTTCTTGGACTTCTTGAGATCATCGTTGAACCATGAGGCCTTCTTGTTGCCAAGTTTGTGTTGACGTTTTTTCAGTGGTGCTAAGGTGTTGGCGGTGTTGGATAACCAAAGGGTGAGGTTTGAGGCGGCTTCGTTGGCGTTAGAAGAGAGGGCTGGGGAGGTTCGAAGGAGCGATGTGGAGATCTGATCCGTGGTGATTTTGTTCCAGTTTCTTTGTAGAGTTGGTTGGAGGTGGATGATGGGTTTCGGCTTGTTGTAGGTGAAGTGAACGCAGCTGTGGTCAGTCCAGAGGAGATCCGTAGTGTGGCTGAAGGAGACGTGATTGCTGGAGGTGAAGATGGGGTCGAGTGTGTGACCTGCGATGTGGGTGGGGGAAGTGACCAGTTGTTTAAGTCCGAGGTTGGCGAGGTTGTCTAAGAGGGTGGCGGTGTTGCGGTCGTTGATCTTTTCAAGGTGAAAGTTGAGGTCTCCCAGAAGGATGTAGTCTTTGGAGGGGAGTGCGTGTGGAGTGATGAAGTCCGTAATGTCTTCACTGAATTTTGCGCGGGGTCCTGGTGGTCTGTAGAGGAGGGTGCCTCTAAGGGTTGTCTTGGGGTCGATGTGGATCTGGAAGTGAAGGTGTTCGGAGTTAGCGAGGTTGGCGTCGGAGCTGGTAGAGATGCGGATGGATTTCTTATGGACGATGGCGATTCCTCCTCCTGTGTGGTCGGTGCGGTCCTTGCGTGTGATCTTATAGTCATCAGGGATAGCGATGGCGGTGTCAGGGGCGGAGGAAGCGTTCATCCAAGTTTCCGTTAGGAAGGCGACGTCTGGAGAGATGGTGTCTAGTAGATTCCATAGGTCAATGGCGTGTCTGTGGATCGAGCGGGTGTTGAGGAGGATGCATTGTAGGAGGTTGGGGTCGGGAATCTGTGGTGTGGTCGTGGCGGAGATGTTGTCGGTGCCGCTAAATTTGCAGGAGAAGCAGGAGAACGGTCCATGAGTGCGTCCAGGAGCGGCTAGGACGCAGTTGGGGGCGCGACCGGGGTTAAGGGCTAGGAGGGTGGCGGCATCGTAAGTAATGCGGGAGGAGTGGGAGGGACGGGGGCCAGGGGGTCTGGCGCTGGGCGCGGTCCAGGCGCGGACGGGCGTAGACGGGCTTACCTTTGGCGCACCTTCGGCGCAAATGGGGCGCGATCGCTGCGCGTAAACGCTGCGCGCGGGAACTCCTGTCATAAATGGATGGTGGAGGGGGAGGGGCGAGGGCGCTTCAGCTGGGAGGCGGGGCGGGCTAAGGAGGACGACAACAACACCAAAATGGAGGTGGAGGGGTCAGGGCGGCAGGAGAGCTTGGGGGGGAAACGCAAGTACTGCAACAGGGTCGCGCTGGTCAACAGAATGCAAATTAGCAAAAGCGGCGATATATAAATAAATTAAACAGCAGAGTCACGCTGGCAGTAACACACTGCGAGTGGGCAGATCGGCAAATTCAGCAGATAAAATAGGCAAAGCAGCAAACAGAATGGTCAGAGCGGCAGTTCCAACACGCAATTATTTCCAGCCAAGATTTGAGCAAAAGCGCTGCACAGACGATACCTTAGCAGCAGGGGAGCGACCACTCAGCTCGGAAGCGTAGAGCGAGTCACGGCGCTTCTAGGTGTGTGAGCGCTGTTTGTTGTCTGTGGGAGGGCGCTTCAGCTGGGAGGCGGGGCGGGCTAAGGAGGACGACAACAACACCAAAAGTGATATGTGTGCAGGCTACAAAAGCATACAAAGTACAAGTAGAGGTATAATACTGCAATAAATGGCAGACACTCCAGCACAAGAACAAACGTTACGTAGGCAATGGTGGCACTTGTGCAAGTATCTAAAGCAAACAAAATGTGAGAGGTAGCAAACAGTGTGTTACAAGAGAAAAGTGACATGTGCAAGTTACAAAAGGGTACCATACACCGGTACAAGGATAATACTGGAAAAAATGGTAAACATTCAAACTACCAGAACACACTCGGAAGGAACTTCCATAGTCCAGGACAATAGACTTTTCGATAATGGGAGGTCTTCCTTCAGAAGATAGCGAGGGTGTGAATTAGATTTGGAGGTGTCTTTGGAGGAGCAGTCAGTCTTAAGTCAAAATCAAAATCAAATTAAGATCAAAATACGGCGGTCTATCCTCAACGCGGGTGGCCTTATTAGACTTAGTTTTTATACCCGTTTTACACCCCTTTTACAATAAAGGCCTGACGGATCTCTGTTTTATGTGTTCATATGTATTTCCACCTGTAATAGAAGGGACCATGCAGCTTTTCTGTGTTATTTACTGTCCCTTGGTTTCTCACGCTTACTAAGTGTTCCCGACAGGAATTGTTTTCGCCCACGGGCGGGATACTTGAAATGTTCCTTGACCGGTGGGGTTTTACCAATGTGCGCTTCTAGTTGCAATGCCTGTGCAATTTGCATTATAAGCTTCATGCCTCAACTGCCTAGACGATGTCTTTGTGTCATAACACGAAATGGTTAACACTTCCAGTCACGCAGCCTTAAGACGCTCACGTTGGTGTGGAGATGGCGTGCTCTCATGTTATAGATTGACTCTACATACGATGGCCCAACTGGACGCTAAATCCAGACGGGGCTGGGAGAGCTTGGCCCCGCTCTGGGGTTCCAGCGTTACTACTACACCACTGTCGGGTGATGGTAAGGTATCTTACTAATGCCAAGGGTTACGTATTCAGTGCAGGTAGGTACTATATATTGTCCCAAACTAGTACCTTCACAATGTACTTCCATGAGTACATCGGGGACTACTTCCTATCATGGCGCAGTTTCTCGCTTATCCGCGACAGGCCTTCCCAAGTGGCTGAGTGCGGATTAGAGACGATTACGAGCCGGGGGGCGTAACCCAATCAGGTTCCACTTATACCAGTTTGGATTACGCCCTTCGCTCGTGTTCCCAAATTGCTCCTAGGCTCCTAATGCTTCAAGTTCAGACGGAGCAATTTTTTGACTTACGCCTTACCGGCTGTAACAACAGGAGGGCCCTCGGAGTGCGCACACGCTCCTTATAACTAGACATGGCTCTTACGCCCTTGTGGGCTGCAATGATTTCGACTACAGCTCTGCTGAGGAGCCGGTTATATTATTAATTTCACTTCTGGTGTGCAAAGGGTTGGCTCCCCCTCTTACTCCTCCGTGATTGGTGCCTTGCACTACAATATTACATTCTGACACCCTTACACGGGCGTGATTGGTGCTTGGCACTACAATATTACATTCGGACACCCTTACAAGGCTGGGTGAGTTACAAGGAGGATGAAACGTACATTAAAGGAGCATTCGCCCCAGAATGCACTTGGTGCCAATCGGGATTTTTCCATCCCAGTGTCGGTCACCAGGGCCCCAGGTATACAGTCCTCAACACGGTGTGGTAAGCCCTATGACCGCCCATCATTATTATTTACGCATATCCTTTGGGCGTTGTTGTTTTGTCTTGTTTCTTATCCTTTTTCTTTTTTCCTATTTCATTTCTCCTACCGCCAAGGTCGGTCTTCTTCCTACCATTGACATCCACTCCCGCCTGATTCTAGATCTTAAATACGATGGATTTATCCAGCACTGTCGTACTAGATAGTTCGGTCTCTCTGGGGACTCCGCGGGTTGCAGGGTCCACGATACGGTTTTGGGTACGTTTTTCACCCCTTCTCCTCCAAGAGATGTAAATCCCTTTTCTGGGAAATGGATGATTTATCCATGCCACATGGGGGGTCGTTCACCATTAACTTTGTGGCAAGGTATCTGGAGTTTTTGGGGCAAGTTTAGCCTTCCCCTAGACCCCCGGGGATACGTCATAATAACGGTCCTTTATGTTTGCACCTTCTTATCGCCATTTTCGCCTATAACCCCTTATGCTTCAGGGTTTCTGCTTCCGGTCCCTTTTCGGGAATACACAATATCAGGGCCGGTTCCAGCTGCACTTCCGTTCCCCTATGCCTCAGGGGGTTCATCCATTATCTCGTTCTCTGGCATTGTCTGAGGGTGCAATCCTTCACATACTTCCCCTTGAAGCTCACTCTGGAGCTCTCCATGCAAGGGTTCCTTCAGGCGCTTTGGTGTGCTGGTATTATTACCTTCGTTCCCATTAGCCTCTTTGGCTCTTTCCAATATATTGTAAACGGAGCTACCGCCAACTTAGGAGGTTCCTGTTCCTCCTACTAAAGGAGGGGTTGACTCCTTTTCCCTTAGACACCCTTCTAAGGCCTTATATTGGAAAGGGGTGTGGCGTTAAGGCGACTGACGCTGGAATCTGGGGATCACGGTTCGATCCTCGGCGCCAGATTAGCCTGGCACCATGTGACTCTGGCAATAGCTTGCTTAATCTTCCTGACGACCCCTACAGTGGAGGGGTGGAGTGGAGAAGCGTGGCTCAGTGGTTAGAGGCGGCAGACCTAGAAGCTGAGATCAGCCGTGGACCAGGGTTCGATTCCCCGCCTCGGCGGGTCTCGGGCTCAAAAAAAAAAATTCCACGGAGTCGACAATTCTCTAAGCATGGGCGGAAAATCCGTTTCGCTCGCGGATTTTGTGGATTTTCGGTAAATTCGCAATCCGCGAGATTCGCGAATCTCCCGTAAAATCCGCGAGCAGCGGATTTTGCTCGCACTGTTCGCGTGAGTTCGCGGCTTCCCAGTACAACTTCGCGCCCCGCGAATAAGCGCTAAATTGCAGAAATACGATCTTAGCAAAACTGAAACTACTTACCAGGTTCAAAAGTTCAGGCTCATCATTAGTAGCCATTTCCTGTATTGCTTCCTGAGGGGCCCCTCCAGAGTTCAGTTGCCTACTTGCAACTATTATGTGACCCTGCTCTGAACCTCAGAATAGTTACACATATGCCACAAAGGTCCTGAATTACAGCTAAGGGAGACAAGCAGGAGCCAGGCTGGAAGTTCAAATCCATTAATCAGCCCCTAATTCATTATTGTCAGTTGTGGCAGGGCAGGTGTTGTAACTAATTTTGCAACAATGAAAGCACTTAGCAAGTGCAAAAGATCACTAATCAGGAAGCACTAAGGAAGCAGGTGCCAGCTAAAAAAATATTCTGTGACACATTAATCAGCCCCAAATTAATTCAGGTCACTTGAGGCAGGGAAGGTGTGCTTTGCTTTGCCACAATAATGTACACTGACTGGACAACCAGAGGGTGCTGTGATGAAACCGAGGGTGGCATGGGTGGGCCAGAGGGTGGCATGAGTAGTCAGAGAGTGGCAGTGGTGACAGAGAGTGGCAGTGATGAAGAAGAGTGTCCCAAACAGGCTGGACACGTAGAAACAACAAGTTCGCAAAACTTGCGAGCCGACAGGTAAGTTCGCGTTTGCGAAATTGTACAAAACCCTCACGAACTGGCAGAAACCCGCGCGAACACACAAAAAAAAAATCCGCAAATTCGCGAGAATTCGCAGATTTTGCGAATTGCGAGTTCGCAAATCCGCAAAATTCGCCCGTGCTTACAATTCTCGCTCTGGTGCCTACTCGACTCACGGGGTCACACTCTGCGACTCTGGGTAATAGCTTGCTTAATCTCCACTACGGCCCCTCGCGGCGGGATGCCTGGCTTTCACCTTGTGGATACCCGGCTGGGGTATCTCACAGGGGAATACCAGGACGGGTTCCCTAAGCAAGCGCCTTGAGGCCCCTGGGTTAAAGTGCGCTATATAAATCGAAACACATTTACATTTACAGCTCGAGACCCTTACGGGTGATCGTTTGCGCTTTGCCAATGTGAATTATTATTACACCTTCACTGTCAGCAGAAACAGATCCTAGCATTTCTGATGTATGAAGACCTCCATGCCGACTTCAACACCCATGGCCAAGGGTTGTGTCCTGATTACCAAGGTTTCTGGCATGTCCGCCGTCAAGTAAGCAATCACCTTTTTTGGGTTCAGGGTTTCCGATAACAACTGAAAATTGTCAGGCGCTTAACTGCGTTGCTGGCGCTCCCCTATAACTCCAGGTTCTTCAGTCCCTTGCGATTCATTCAACGTGGGAGGGTCAGGTTAGCTGGTGGATATATGACACGGGACTCTGCTGTGGGGTTAATTTTCCCCACATGGCGGGCGCTCTTATACCAAATGTGTGCATATTGATTTTTCGCTCGGTTTTTCCAATGGACCGGGTTTTAGACTATTATTTTCCAACAGAGGGTGAATGGATAGGCTTGAGCCAATATTTCTCGTTAGGTATTCCGTTCACTCCCTCCCAAATCAGAATATTCCTCAGGGGAAGGCTTTTTCCCTACTTTCCCTTATTGATAATGGCCTTTTCATACATACTATCCAGTGATGATAGGCCTAATCTACTTTGCCAGTGTGCGTTGTGTACGGTTTGGCTGGCGTGGATGGGGAGCAGGTAGTATTTATGCTCCCCGTGGTTTTCTGTACCCCCTAAGTCAAAAGGGAGTTTATACATGCCTGTTTAAGTTGTTTGTTGTGCGTTGGCTAGGGTTCGGCTGGCGTTGATGGGGAGCAGGTAGTATTTCTGCTCCCCGTGGTTTTGTGTACCCCCTAACTCAAAAGGGAGCTTATACAGGCCTAATCTACTTTGCCAGTGTGTGTTGTCTAGGGTTTGGCTGGCGTAGTATTTCTGCTCACTGTTGTTTCCTGTACCCCCTAACTCAAAAGGGAGCTTATACAGGCCTGTTCTAGTTTGCCAGTGTGCGTTGACTAGGGTTTTGCTGGCATTGATGGGTAGCAGGTAGTATTTCTGCTCCCCGTTGTTTTGTGTACTCCCTAAGTCAAAAGGGAACTTATACAGGCCTAATCTTGGTTGACAGTGTGTGTTGACTAGGGTGATGGTGTTTGTATACCCTCTTTGCAGCTCCTTAATCATTCTAACATATAATTTCTGCACTATCTTTTCAGTTTTGGACAAAAGAGTGTTACCCCAGTGTCTTCTCATCAGGTACGATATCTTTTTCACCTTTTTAGGGCTTGCAAGCGAAGCGAGCGAAAAGCACTTTTACTAGGGTTTCAAAAATGGACCTTGAAATTCCACATAGGTCGTGCATGTGCATTTCAAGGTCCATTGTGATTGGGCTTTGCATGCGTGCTGTTATATAACAAAACACGCAATAGGCCATAGGCGGTCGCTTAACTCCGCCTACGGCCTATTGGTGTTTGTTATGCGCACCAAAGCCCATGTGTCTTCAATTATGGCAGCCAGACACGGCGCCACTCAGGAGCTTATTTGTTTTGTTTGGGATCCATTTCACTGTCGAAGCAACTAAACGCTGGATGGTGCCTGGTTGCCCAGGGTGGTCACTCCTTGGCCACAAGGGAGAGTCTTCAGTCTTCAGCTCAGGTGAATGTCGAAGGGCAAGGGACTGAAGGGCAAGGGACTGTGGGAAGTAGTGCTGTCAGAACCATTCGGGAACATGAAATGCCCCGTGTAGATAATCCAACCCTCTACAGTGCGTGGGCACAAGATAACATTTTACCTGGTAGTACTCATGCCCACGCTCTGATACCCACAGATCAGCCTGATCCGATTTCAATATCTTCTGCCTCACATAATCAGGAACTAACACAATCACAAGGCTCCTCTGTTGCGCAAGTGGTCACTCATCACGCTAAAATTAGGTCATTGGCCTCCAAATCTAAAACTCTACCCCTGCCCCCACCACATCTTCAACAGAGCCGCCAACACCATCGCACCCATGCTCCGCCAAACCATCAACCGCTCCCTGGCGATCGTCTCGTTCCCCGACGACTGGAAACACGCCGAGGTCAACCCCCTCCTAAAGAAACCCTCAGCGGACCCCTCCGACCTCAAAAACTACAGACCCATCTCCCTGCTCCCGTTCCCAGCGAAAGTCATCGAGAAAGCCATCAACAGCCAACTTGCCACATTCATTGAAGAACACAACATCCTCGACTCCTCCCAATCCGGCTTCAGAAAAAACCACAGTACGGAAACCGCCCTCCTCGCCGCAACAGACGACATCCGCACCTTACTGGACAAAGGAGAAACAGTAGCCCTCATCCTCCTCGACCTATCAGCGGCGTTCGACACAGTCTCCCACCGCACCCTAATACGCAGACTCTACGTTGCAGGAATCCAGGACAAGGCCCTCGACTGGATCTGCTCCTTCCTCTCCGGCAGGACGCAGCGGGTCAGACTCCCCCCTTTCCTCTCGGACCCCACACCGATCACCTGCGGAGTCCCCCAGGGCTCCTCCCTCAGCCCGACGCTCTTCAACGTCTACATGGCTCCACTTGCTCCCATCATCAGAACCTACGGACTCAACATCGTGTCATATGCAGACTACACCCAGCTCATCCTCTCCCTATCCAACGAGCCCAACACCGCCAGACGCAACTTTCGAGAAGGCATGGAAGCCGTCGCCAAATGGATGAAAAACAGCTGCCTTCAACTAAACACCAACAAAACAGAAGTACTCATCATGGGCCCAAACCCCGACGCCTGGAGCGACACCTGGTGGCCCACCGCCCTCGGAAACCCGCCAACCCCCACAGACCACGCACGCAACCTGGGAATCATCCTGGACTCCGAGCTCAAAATGGACCGCCAGATCAACTTTGTCTCATCTTCCTGCTTCCACACCCTCCGTAAGACCTTCAAATGGATCCCCCTCGAACACCGAAAGACAGTCACTCACGCCCTGGTCACCAGCAGACTCGACTATGGAAACGCACTCTACGCCGGAATAAACAAAAACCTCATCCGCAAGCTACAGAACATCCAGAACGCCGCCGCAAGACTGGTCCTCAACCTGCCAAAACACTGCCACATCTCCCAGCACCTGCGCACACTCCACTGGCTCCCCGTTGAGGCGAGAATCACCTTTAAGATGCTCACCCACGCACACAAGGCCCTCCACGGCACCGGACCAGCATACCTGAACAGCAGACTCAAATTCCACGCACCACAAAGGACCCTACGATCAGCCCAGCTTTCCTACGCCGTGGTCCCCCGCACCAGAAAGACCAGATCGGGAGGCCGCTCCTTCTCCTTCCTCGCGGCCAAAGCATGGAACGCCCTTCCGCTCCACCTCAGACAGACAACATCGCTCCCCATCTTCGCAAGAAACCTCAAAACCTGGCTCTTCGACAGACCCCCTCCTTGATGGAATGGAACCTGCACCCCCCCCACCCACCCCTAGCGCCTTGAGACCCTTACGGGTGAGTAGTCGCGCTTTAACAAACTCCTGATTGATTGATATGGGTGGGACCAGGAAGGGCGGTGGTTACACCCCCTTTCCTTCGTCCAGTTTTGGCGCCAGAGCTGGGGCTATGCATGGAGCACCTAGTTTGCTCCAGGCAGTGTCTGTTTCTTGTCAACCCTCCTTGTCCCAATACAGAAAGTCCAGTCTGGGGTGGTGCTCCCACCTCTCCAGGCAGGAATCCTATTGTCCAGGCCTCCCTTGCACTCACCCCCTCACTTTGTTTCTCTCTGCCTCTCCCTAACGCTTATCTCTCTTGCTCTACTCCACTTTTCAGTTTCTCTGTCTTTGCTTATCTGGCTGTCTCTCTGCCTTCTCTCATGTTCTTGTTCTTTCTCTGCCCCTATCCCTCTACCTCGGTTATTGGCTACTTGACTTGATTTGTTCTGTATTGCAGAATTAATGTAGCACTTTATACCACTAGCGATGATGTAAGATGCCCTCTGATTGCCAACACGGTCTAGGGAGGCTCTTTCTGTGTGCATGGCTGAAAGAATGTGGGATGTAATCTGGCTTTTACGGGAAGTACTGAGCGTGATTTGTGTGAGAATCAGAGACATTGTAAAATCATTGTGCGGCAAATATGTACCTGCCCTTAAATCTGAAATTCTGGAGAAAGATGTGAGTACAGATAGGGTCGTGCATGCAACTGCACAGGGACGTACCTTCAGGAGGAGGGGTGTTTGTGGTGCTACAGCTCCCTAATAAATGCATTTTCTGGTAAATAGTTGGGTACAGATGCTTTAAGTCTGGTATGGTGAGGTGTCGGTCGGATTTCACCAGGAATGTTTGCATACATGCAGACAAACAATACACTGTCTCCCTCTCTGTTTTAAAAGTCTTCATAAATGTTGGTTATTTTACAAAATATTGTGTTTTCTCTCCCTTAGTACCGCTACCCATCCTCATTTGTCTCCCTTTCCACTGCCACTTTAGCCCCTCTCATGCACCCTGCTTGTTGTATAATGTATTATAACATTAAATGCCAGCGCAATTGTTGGGAAATCTGAAGCTCACACCCCCAATCTTACTGACCAAACTACACCTCTGTGACTGAAAACCCGTGCCCCCTGTGCTTCAGCAGCATGCTGTCTCACAGCTTCAAGGAACTTTAACACCATCGATGCTAGTGTTATTTTCCTCCTGTGCTGAGTTATATTGGATCCCATTGTTCATGACGAGCTCAGCTCGTCATGAGTGTATGGAGGTGTACACCATGACGAGCTGAGCTCGTCATGAGCGTCGAAGGAGATAAACAGCCAGGTTTGAAGGCTTTCACAATTTGAGGTGGTTGTCAATTCTTCTTGCAAGAATTGAGTTTCAGAGGTGCCGCCCTGGACTGAGGAGCTTGCAGCAGTGCAGGACATCCTGAAGGAAGTCATCCTGTGTGAAGTTTATACATTTGTGGGTGGGGGGGTGTGAACTAGACCTGAAGGCATCAGAGCGCTTTACATGAGCACCAGTTGTGTTACAGACGAACACATTAATTGTTAGGTCTCGCTAAACCAATGCGTAAGCATTGTTCGGCGAGATTATAGTAAGGCTTCCGAAAAGTCTCCCCAAACTGCGGATTCAATTCAGTTCATGTGAGCCAGGCGCGTGCGCATCGCCAGCCACATCCCACACCATGCCTCGGCATCAGACTTGAAAGGAAGCCGCTCCCCCGCCCCACTCCGCGCAATGCCAGAGCTAGTTTTTCTCGCTTTTTTTTTGGTGTTCTTTGCGGCCCATGCTTCATTCCACCTACCACTTTACACCGACTTGTTCACTTTCCTCCCATTTCTATCTCCTTCTCTCAGTCTCCTCCTTCATGTATTCCTCTGTCAATCTCCCTGTCTCCCATTCTTCATCTTCGATGCATCTCTTATTTTCTTACATGCTTTGGTGTACTTTCTCCTTTCTTCCCCTTCCTCCATATTTTCTACAACTTCATCACCTGTATTCTCATATCTTCTTTATTACTGCCTTCCGTATTTGATTTCCTCTTCTTCATTCCACCTTCCTTGTTCTCGCTCCGGTTTTCTCTTTCTTACCTCATTCCTCGTTCTTTCCAACATTGCCCCATCCTCTTCAGTCTCTTTCTCTGTCCGTCTGCCTTTCTCCATCTCTACTTCTGCTCATTATTTCTTCTGTCCCCAATGTGCAGCTTCCAGTCTTTATTCCTTCCATTCTCTTCGTTCTATCCTGTTGATCTTTCCCCTCTACTCCTTCCACCCTGCATGCCCGCCTCTACTGCTTCCTTCGTTTTCGCGCTTTACTTCCGTAGTCTTTATTCTGTCAATCCACTTCTGTTCTCCTCCCTCATAACCCCCTCCTTCGTTTATCCCTGTCTTCGCCCCTCTTCCTTCTTCCTTATCATATTATTTTCTTCCTCCTCTCCTTTCCTCCCTCGTCTTCCCCGCTCTTTCTTGCTTCCTTGGTTCCTCCGTTCCTGTGTGTCCAGCCCCCTCTCCCTGGCACCTCTGACCTTTCCTGCTGCTTCCGGACCACCCTGACATTCGGGAGCTGGTGCCTGTGGGTGCAGAGTCTGGCTCGGCGTGATTTATGCCATTGGTATAACAGCAGACACACTGCAGTCCATCACTGCAGTCCCCCCTGATTAAAATTCAGCTCCGGCCCCGACTGCAGCACTCCACAAATGGAATATTCTACATAATTTCCGAAAATGCTTGTTTTTCTTGTTTAAAAAGTGACCTTGTGTGATGTAAGTAGTGTTCATTTAAAGCGCTGCAATACCTTCAGATAGAGTTCGCGCTAAATAAAAGTGCAGAAAAAACACAAGACAAATCGAACGCTTTAAAGCAAGAAAGGAACACCTCGGTGGGTGAATCACCCAGCTGGTGTCACAAGGCCCCCATAGGCAGAGCGGATGTTTCTTGCCATTCCCACCTCTGCTGATTATCTAGAGGCTACCAGGCCTTACAGTGACACCTCGTCACCCAGAATACCCTCGGCACCCTCTCCAATCTCACACCTCAGCAAAGAGCCTTTGATCAGCATTAAACAGGCGAGTGCTCCCCCCTGGGGCGCTACCTCCGGGCATAAAACACCACCTTGAGTGTACCCGTTCTTTGAGGTAGACAGTACCATATAGGAGAGGTGCAAAATAAGTGTATAATCTTGTTGTAAGCCTTTATTACTGCAGGACATAATCAGGGTTTCTTTGCTACAACAGCTTGAATTATATACAACACTACATTGGGCGCTAAAAACTGGAAAAATTCACATTGGAATGTTTAGAACTCCAACTGCTCAAAATTACTCAAAACGTAACCATGAACAAATCAATTTACACTGGAAGAATACTGAAGCATTTGCTGTGCGTAATATACTAAAAAAACAAAACATAAAACCGGTTTGCCCATAGGCAATTAAAACAGAAGTGGAATGCATGCAGGGTGAACGAACTGCTCAACTTTGCGGAAAATTGTTCTTTAAGTCCACCAATGCAGTGTGCTAAAGTGTTTGGTCTTTCAGGGCAGTTTCTCAACTAGTTTTCATCAGTGGTGGTTAAGTCCCCAGAGTAATCATTTGGGTCAGCAGCATCATCCGCATCTGCACTTTCTGCCTCCACATTATCTGCTCCTCATTTTCATCGTTTTCACCATCAATGTCCTCCTTTTCGTTTTGCTCATTGTCTTCATCATTCGCATCAGTTGTTTCCTCAACTACCGATTCTCCTGTTTGTTCAACGATTTCAAAGGGATTCTCACCCTAAAAGTAAACACAAGTTTTAAACCATCTTTAGCAGAATTTTGCAGAACAAATGCACACTAACTATTACAAAAGTAACAGCAAAAGTCTTGTGTACAGTGCAAGTAAAGAACTCAGATTTCATATCACAAAAAAGCAGAAAGAATGTATTATTAGAAAACGCATCTTACAACGGGGAGAACATATGCAGGACTTCTAAATTTTAGAGTATGTCCAGACAGGCCATAGGATGGAAAAATCCATGCCAGGTCTATGAACGCCCATGAGCTCCGAGGAGTCCTTGTACAGAGGGGGCGATGACTGGAATATTGAGGGTGGGCATCACATTTCCAAGAAATTAATTTCCTGCGAAACTACAATTTTTTTGGTGAAACTCAGTACGGAAGAAGTGTTATTTGCAAAGCTGAGTTAGGAGTAAACAGATCTGAACATTCAATATGCAGTGTGAGCCCTGGAGGCAGGAAGGGTGGAAGTGCATCCACAGCATTACAGGCTGCAAGCTAATTGTTGATGGTAATTAACTTATCAGTTTGCAGCATGTGTACCTGTTTGATTTAATTAATGATTTTATTTAATTTGTATAGCTCTTGAATCACCCCAGGGGGGTATCTCAGCGCTTGGAAGCACAGCATAGGTCATGGGTACTCACAAACGTTCTCTCAGGGGCCAAATTTACACTGTGGTTTGTGTCCGAGGGCCGCACCAGTGGGGGCGGGGTCAGTGGGGGAGGTGGCAGGGCTAGAGCAACAAAAAAAAACAACTGACCATGAGGTTGATCACTGGTCCCTGCAGCGGACACCTTCGTCCACTCAGCCACCAGACCCGGGATACACACATCTCTTGCTCTCTCTTTGTCTCCCTCCCTCACTCTCCCTACCTCTCCCATACTCTGTTCCCCTCCCTCTGTCTTCCTCCCCCTGTCTCCCTTTCCCTCTCTCACTCCCTCCCCCCTTTCCCTCTCACTCTGTCTCCCTTTCCCTCTCTCACTCCCTCACTCTGTCTCCCTTTCCCTCACTCACTTTCCCTCCCTTCCTTTCCCTCTCACTGTCTCCCTTTCCCCCTGTCACTCCCTCACTCTGTCACTCCTTTTCCCTCCTTTCCCTCTCACTCCCTCACTGTCTCCCTTTCCCACTCTCACTCCCTCACTCTGTCAGGGCAGTTTTCAGGAGTCTTCCGAATTTAAGATGGTCCAGACACTGTCTTAGGGCCAGCTGTAGTTGATTCCAGATGAAGGGTGCGAGAAGGACTTGCCTCCGGGTCTAGCCTTTTTTATGTTGGGGCTTTTGAGGAGCGATTGGGAGCTGGCGCGCAGAGTCCGAGCCGGGTAATAGCGGCGAAGTTTCTCTACTACATCGGGAGGGCCATTGCTCCAGATAGCTTTGTGTGTGAGACAGCAGATCTAGAATTTCACGCGCTGTCGTATGGGCAGCCAGTGTAGCTGATGAGGGAGGGGAGAGGAAGCTGATCTGGGGGGAGCATTCAGAACCGTGCAGGCGGCTGTGTTTGGTATCATTTGCAATTGGTTTAAGGAGGACTCATTTGCTGCAATCAATAGGGCGTTGCAATAGTCCAGCTTGCTTGGTATCAGGGCCTGTGTTAGGGTTTTCCTTGTTGTGTCGGGGACATAAGTAAAAGCTTTCCTTAGTAAGCCATGGGTGTGGAAGCAGGATCAGACTGTGTGAGTAACGTGTTTCTTCATGTTTAGGGACTGTTGAAGGTGAACACAGAGGTTTTTGACTGTGGTTGCCGGGGTCGGGGGTGTGCCTAGTTCTGGGGGCCACCAGGAAGGTGACCAGAGGAGGGGGCATCTCCAAAGAGCAGAACCTCAGTTTTTGCAGCGTTCAGCTGGAGGAAATTGCTTTCCATCCAGTGAGATTTCCAGCATTCCTAAAGAGAAGGTAGATTGGGCAGATTGAGAAGTTTTATTGAAAGAGAAGGTAAGCTGTTGATGCTTTTATGCCTGTGGCTGAAGGGTTACCCATGTGTGGTGTGAAATTCGCTTTTAAGTAGAACTGCAGAATGGCCATATTTCTGGTTGAATACAAGACTGCAACAGAAATATACTTACTAGAAATACCAATAAAGAATTTGCTGGATTACATTTATATTTAAAGCAGACATCTCCAACGGATAGCTCTGAATCTACTGGCAGCTCACCAATACCCTGGAAGATTGGGGGTTTGACAGTGTGAAAACACGAGTCAGGATACAGGTATCCTGAACCTATAGGACACATGGAGGGACCCCCTCATGGGCAATTGCTTTTTTTAAAAAACCTATTAAAATTTTAAGTGCTGACTTTTCTATGGTTGTGTGGGTAAAAATGAAACTAACGCCCCTGGAACCGTTGGCATTTTCAGTGGGTTGTAAAACTTTAATTGTGACAGACATCTGAGTAGTCAGAACAATAATTCTGGAAGGCATGGTCACTCACCATTGTGGTAACTCTCATAGAAAAAGTTGGACTGCCGATTTAACTGGCCAAGCAATTATTCAACTTGAGTCAATAGGTTCTATGTCTTCAGATATGGCTCCTAAAAATCTTACCGTTGCATACTGTTCGTACCGGGACTTGACTGTTGGGTTGTTTAGGATACTTGTAGCAGTGAGTACGCTCTCCCTTTTTATTTGTTCCTTGTAAGCCTGGAATTTTTTTTAGATAAATAAACGTTAATTTATACACATACTGCTAGTTCAACTACAATAACTTGGTTGGAACCTAGAAGAGAAGGCATTCAATGTGGACAGAAACCCTTTTGAAACTACTCTGCCACCAGGGTGTGCCAGGTAAGCGTTTAAAAAATACCAGGGACTCTTATTAGGGAATGACCCGCAATCTCGCTCCCTCCACAAGCAAGCAATCAAACCCCACCAAGCAGGCCGTGACCTGAAACCCCCAAGGGGAAAAGAGCACAGCCAAGAGACCAGGCGAGCAGATAATGTGCTTTAATGTAAGCTGGGACTCCGATGTCTGTGCTCTTTTCAGGACATGCCCTTTGAAGGACACAGATTGGTCAATGAGAGAGCCCAAGGATTTGGAAAAAAATGAAATAGGGAGAAGAGGCCATCCAATTTCAAAGACATGCCCTTCACATTGACAAAGCCTTTATTTGAGATACCCATAATTAATATTATAACCACCACACTGCCCAATTATTTCAACTATCAAACCAATGCCAAGGTGTTGGCGATGTGAAGGTCTGTAATTGTTAATGACGTGATGGGTTGCACTGACATTCATATAGAGCCACTCTCACACAGACAGAGCCACCCACACACAGAGCCGACAAAAGAAGCTATCCACACAGAGCGCTACACACAGAGCGCTATGCGCCACACACAGACAGAGAGCCACACACAGACAGAGCGCCACACACACACAGACAGACAGAGCGCCACACACACACAGACAGAGCGCCACACACACACACACAGACAGAGCGCCACACACACACACACAGACAGAGCGCCACACACACACAGACAGACAGAGCGCCACACACACACAGACAGAGCGCCACACACACAGACAGAGCAACACACACAGACAGATCTTCTCACCTGCACAAAGGAAAGGACAAAAATGCACACAGGCTTCGATCAAACACCTTCCAGATTAACTGCCAAGAATGCAGCAGCACGCACAGCTTCAGACCCAGCACTTACCCACCAAATACACTTCCGCCACAGAAGCAGCACTGGCTGGTGAGACTAGCCAGCCACCAGGGTAAAACCAGACAGAGCAGATGTTCTGAAGAGGCAGCTACCCACAAGACAAGGGCGCCACCAATTTCCAGGACATGGCTCACCAAGACTAACTATTAGTCAGTCAAAGCTCTAGCCTGTAGAATGGGCAATCCAAAAACCACTTGTAACCCAACCATGTCCCCGTCCTCCCTCGCCCCAAAAGAATGTACAGTTAAATGAGATTGATAGGACACTTTGTAAGGCTGAAACAGGGCACATTAACTGTAATATCCAGACGCGGGTAGAAATCTAAGCTCGGAATCAGAAAGGGGGGCCCTGAATACTGCAGGGGGGCTGGGGAGTTCAGCAGTCAATTACTCTCTGCCTTGAAAATAGTACTGTGCCAAAATGGCCTCTTACCCAGAGTGACTAGTACATGTCGCAGCTCAGCGCCCATCACAGAGCCATTGGCTTCTTTGTCGAAGACCCTCAGCCCCTCCACAAAGTCATCGTAGGTACCCTGGTCCTTGTTCTTCGCAATTGTCTGCAGCATGGGCAAGAACTCGTCAAAGCCAAGCTTCTTGGTGTTAAGCTCTGGGAAGGAGAGAAGAGTTCAGAGGAGCAGTCACCGGCTGCAGCAGCGTGCCAGGCTGGAGAGTACACATTAACAGTGACAATGTGATCGTCCAAGTTCCCCAAAAAACCCCAACCACCTCCAGTCAGGTTTTTGTCCCATCCCAGACTGCCAATGAATATTACTGATATGGTCCATCTAGCAACTGTGAACGAGGCAGAGATCTCCAATTCAATGTGTGGCACAGGGCAGGGTCAGAGCTGAGGGCACAGGGGTAAGAGCTGAGGGCACAGAGGTAAGAGCTGAGGGCACAGGGGTAAGAGCTGAGGGCACAGGGGTAAGAGCTGAGGGCACAGGGGTAAGAGCTGAGGGCACAGGGGTAAGAGCTGAGGGCAAAGGGGTAAGAGCTGAGGGCAAAGGGGTAAGAGCTGAGGGCAAAGGGGTAAGAGCTGAGGGTGAAAGGTGAGTAGAAATCTGGCGTGTTGGGAATGAGTAGAGCACAGGATACAGATTGCTTAGTGGGTGTGTGTGTGTATTCAAAGGATAAGAAGTATGTGCGGACTTCTGTGAGCTCCCCATTCCTATCGCAATACATAATGCCTTACATACTAGAGTCACATTTTCTACAGCGTGTTCCTCCTGTCACAAATCAATATTTCAACTATTTATTAAACAATTATTGCTTGAAATAGCCTGGAGGTAGGACAGCAAACGCGCATATATACCTAATTTACGAGACGGTTTCCAGTTTCCCTTTGCTGCTGGGGGGGAAGAGTTGCATCATAAATACCAGAAATCATGTTTCCACAATTTAATCGCCAGTAACTCCTGAAATATTTAACAATGTTAATACCAGATCTGCCACGATTGTCACATTTTATGTAATATCCTAAATCAGATACAAGCAACACGTTGCGTCCAAGTGAAAGAGGCCCATTAGACTCTAATGCAAGCCTAAGGTTTAGTAATAATAGCCAACGAGGATATAGTGAGCACTTCTGACTTGCCCCCTAGGTTCAATGCACCACAGACATAATGAGCCCCTGGGTCTCATCGTAACAGACTGTGCACTCTGAAATACACCTTAAAATGTAGCTCCTTCAGATTCACCCAAGTTAATTTTCAACTGGGGGGTGCTCTGGTCCACGGATGAGTGGCGTATGCTCAGATCCAGGGGTGAGTGGCGGGTGCTCTGGTCCAGGGGTGAGTAGCGGGTGCTCAGATCTAGGGGTGAGTAGGGGTGCTCTGGTCCAGGGGTGAGAGGCAGTTGCTCAGGTTTAGGGGTGAGTGGCGGGTGCTCTGGTCCAGGGGTGAGTAGCGGGTGCTCAGATCTAGGGGTGAGTAGGGGTACTCTGGTCCAGGGGTGAGAGGCAGGTGCTCTGGTCCAGGGGTGAGTGGCGGGTGCTCAGATCTAGGGGTGAGTAGGGGTACTCTGGTCCAGGGGTGAGAGGCAGGTGCTCTGGTCCAGGGGGTGAGTGGCGCGTGCTCTGGTCCAGGGGTAAGTGGTGGGTGTTCTGGTCCAGGGGTGAGTGGCGGGTGCTCTGGTCCAGGGGTGAGTGGCGGGTGCTCTGGTCCAGGGGCGAGTAGCAGGTGCTCAGATCCAGGGGTGAGTGGGGGTGTTCAGATCCAGTGTTTAGTGGCGGGAGGCAGACACGGTGTAGTTGTGAGTGATTCCTGCAGAGGTCCTGTGGTGATGGCAATGTCCAGTGTAGGGGTGAATGACTGGTGCCGAGGACCAGTGTGGGGGTGAATAACATGCGCGGGGGTGCATAACGTGTGCGGGGGTGCATAACGTGTGCGGGGGTGAATGAGGGGTGCTCGGGTCCAGTGTGAGTGACGGGTGCCGTTATCCAGTGTGAGTGACGGGTGTGGAGGTCCAGTGCAGGGTGAGAGATTCAGGTTCATCCCAGCCACTCGTTCGTCTAAACCTCGCTCTCATCCAGCACCGACTCCGCTTCTCACCCGCCCAGTATTACAAAATAATCCAGCGCCCACCTGTTCGTGAGCCGAAGGGGTGGCAGCGAGGGGGTGAGCTCTCCGTCCGCCATATCCCGGCTCAGGACGCCTCCGACAGACAAACACTCACTGAGTAATTACAACACCTGACTGCTGCGCTCCATCACAACAAACTTCGCCCAACCGGAAGTTGCATTCTGAAGGAATCCGAGCTCGGAGCCGGCCCGGCCGGGTCTGGCTCCTCTGGAATGCGGCTCCACCGGCGCAGCCTCGGCCCAGGCCTCGGGGGGATGGATGCGGGCGGGCCACGGGCGCCTGCTCTGGGCACCAGGTTCAGGCAGAAAAGGGAATGGCTGGTTCCGTCTGAACTCAACAGGAGGCAGTTCAGAGAGCAGCCGCTGGGCGGCGTGCCTGGCGTTTACAAGAGAGCGCCAACCTGCCAACCACTCCCAAAAGACAATGAGGCATTGCCCTGGCTGCCGTAGCCTGCCAGGGAGAAGAGCGCAGAAGAGCATGGCAGGCAGGGGGTGCACAATAATAGAGTGAAAGCCACAGACGTATGCCAGCTGCACCCTGGCCATCAGACCCCATCTCTGCCCGCCAGCGACATAATCTTCGAACGTCGCCCTCTGGTAGCAGCGCACACACCCGGTCTACCCAGCCCGTCATCATCCCAGGCTGTGCGCCTCACCCATCGGTGCCATAGATAGAGGTAGGGCCATAGATAGAGGGAGGGAGGGCGATAGATAGATAGAGGGCGATAGATAGAAGGAGGGCAATAACAGACAGATGTCCCTTCCAATGGCTAGCCTCCATTTACGGAGCTAGCCAATGGAAGAGCAGGCGGGACAAAGCACCCATACTGCTAAACAAAAGGTTTCGCCTGCGCGAACGCTGCTGCGCAGCAGATCGCCAGGCGAAACCTAAAAAACAGAAGCTGTCTATCTAGAAACATACCTTTTTTTGACCGCATTGCCATTTGATCCAGGTTTTCTCAATTTAGGTTTTTTGCCGACAAACGCCCCTCCAATGGGTTTATTAAGCGATTGCATCATCTTTCTTTTCATCCACCTTCCAGCAGGCCCACCAAATACTAGACTTTTCTGGTAGTCGACAACAATTCCAGGTCTCTGCATACCGCCATAATCCTGCAAATTGATAACATAAAATTAGCAGAGAGTATGCAGATAAGGCAAGTTACATGGTGTGCAAAAATGTGTTAACAGTTTTATAATAATGGCAGGCATAATCCAAGAACCAATGTTGGGTGGTCAAGGAATTCGTAGGCTAAGCAGCAGTTGTTGCCATTCTGGTAGGTGTAGATACTTCTTGGGTACAATTATGAAAACTGCAGTAAGGACACTGCTGTACAGGTTTTCATTTGCATTAGTGAGTTGAGAAATAAAGAAGATAAAATGCTTATAAACATGTGTGTGGTTGGGTCTGGTAGCGCGTGTGGTTTGGTTGTGTGTGGTGTGGTTGTGTGTGAGAGAACGGAGTTAGAGAAGGAGGCGGGGTGAAAGAACAGCAGATCAGCACAGTAAAAGAACAGGGAGTTAAAGAAGGAGGTAGGGTGGAAGAGAGCAGCAGATCAGCACGAGAGAAGACAAGAGAACAGGGAGTTAGAGGAGGAGGTAGGGTGGAAGAGAGCAGCAGATCAGCACGTGAGAAGACAAGAGAACAGGGAGTTAGAGAAGGAGGCAGGGTGGAAGAGAGCAGCAGATCAGCACGTGAGAAGAGAAGAGAACAGGGCGATAAATAGAGGGAGGGCGATAGATAGAGGGAGGGAGGGCGATAGATAGAGGGAGGGAGGGCGATAGAGTAAGGGAGGGGCGATAGAGTAAGGGAGGGGCGATAGAGTAAGGGAGGGGCGATAGAGTAAGGGAGGGGCGATAGAGTAAGGGAGGGGCGATAGAGTAAGGGAGGGGCGATAGAGTAAGGGAGGGCAATAGAGTAAGGGAGGGCAATAGAGTAAGGGAGGGCAATAGAGTAAGGGAGGGCAATAGAGTAAGGGAGTGCGATAGATAGAGGGAGTGCGATAGATAGAGGGAGTGCGATAGATAGAGAGAGGGAGGGTGATAGATAGAGAGGGAGGGCGATAGATAGATACAGAGGGAGGGCGATAGATAGATAGAGTGAAGGAGGGCGATAGAGGGAGTGTGATAGATAGAGGGAGTGCGATAGATAGAGGGAGTGCGATAGATAGAGAGAGGGAGGGCGATAGATAGAGAGAGGGAGGGCGATAGATAGAGAGAGGGAGGGCGATAGATAGAGAGAGGGAGGGCGATAGATAGAGAGAGGGAGGGCGATAGATAGAGGGAGTGCGATAGATAGAGGGAGGGAGGGAGGGCGATAGATAGAGAGAGGGAAGGCGATAGATAGAGAGAGGGAAGGCGATAGAGAGAGGGAAGGCGATAGATAGAGAGAGGGAAGGCGATCGATAGAGAGAGGGAAGGCGATCGATAGAGAGAGGGAAGGCGATCGATAGAGAGAGGGAGGGCGATAGAGGGAGAGAGGGAGGGCGATAGATAGAGAGAGGGAGGGCGATAGATAGAGAGAGGGAGGGCGATAGATAGAGAGAGGGAGGGCGATAGATAGAGGGAGTGCGATAGATAGAGGGAGGGAGGGCGATAGATAGAGAGAGGGAGGGCGATAGATAGAGAGAGGGAGGGCGATAGATAGAGAGAGGGAGTGCGAGAGATTGAGGGAGGGAGTGCGAGAGATAGAGGGAGGGAGTGCGAGAGATAGAGGGAGGGAAGGCGATAGAGAGAGGGAAGGCGATAGATAGAGAGAGGGAGGGCGATAGATAGAGGGAGTGCGATAGATAGAGGGAGGGAGGGAGGGCGATAGATAGAGAGAGGGAAGGCGATAGATAGAGAGAGGGAAGGCGATAGAGAGAGGGAAGGCGATAGATAGAGAGAGGGAAGGCGATCGATAGAGAGAGGGAAGGCGATCGATAGAGAGAGGGAAGGCGATCGATAGAGAGAGGGAGGGCGATAGAGGGAGAGAGGGAGGGCGATAGATAGAGAGAGGGAGGGCGATAGATAGAGAGAGGGAGGGCGATAGATAGAGAGAGGGAGGGCGATAGATAGAGGGAGTGCGATAGATAGAGGGAGGGAGGGCGATAGATAGAGAGAGGGAGGGCGATAGATAGAGAGAGGGAGGGCGATAGATAGAGAGAGGGAGTGCGAGAGATTGAGGGAGGGAGTGCGAGAGATAGAGGGAGGGAGTGCGAGAGATAGAGGGAGGGAAGGCGATAGAGAGAGGGAAGGCGATAGATAGAGAGAGGGAGGGCGATAGATAGAGGGAGTGCGATAGATAGAGGGAGGGAGGGAGGGCGATAGATAGAGAGAGGGAAGGCGATAGATAGAGAGAGGGAAGGCGATAGAGAGAGGGAAGGCGAGAGATAGAGGGAGGGAGTGCGAGAGATAGAGGGAGGGAGTGCGAGAGATAGAGGGAGGGAGTGCGAGAGATAGAGGGAGGGAGTGCGAGAGATAGAGGGAAGAAGGCGATAGATAGAGGGAGGGCGATAGATAGAGGGAGGGAAGGCGATAGATAGAGGGAGGGAGTGCGATAGATAGAGGGAGGGAGTGCGATAGATAGAGGGAGTGCGATAGATAGAGGGAGTGCGATAGATAGAGGGAGGGAGGGCGATAGATAGAGAGAGGGAGGGCGATAGATAGAGAGAGGGAGTGCGAGAGATTGAGGGAGGGAGTGCGAGAGATAGAGGGAGGGAGTGCGAGAGATAGAGGGAGGGAGTGCGAGAGATAGAGGGAGGGAGTGCGAGAGATAGAGGGAGGGAAGGCGAGAGATAGAGGGAGGGAAGGCGATAGATAGAGGGAGGGCGATAGATAGAGGGAGGGAAGGCGATAGATAGAGGGAGGGAGTGCGATAGATAGAGGGAGTGCGATAGATAGAGGGAGTGCGATAGATAGAGGGAGTGCGATAGATAGATAGAGAGAGGGAAGGCGATAGATAGAGAGAGGGAAGGCGATAGAGGGAGGGAGGGCGATAGATAGAGGGAGGGAGGGCGATAGATAGAGGGAGGGCGATAGATAGAGGGAGGGAGGGCGATAGATAGAGGGAGGGCGATAGATAGAGGGAGGGAAGGCGATAGATAGAGAGAGGGAAGGCGATAGATAGAGAGAGGGAAGGCGATAGAGAGAGGGAAGGCGATAGATAGAGAGAGGGAAGGCGATAGATAGAGAGAGGGAAGGCGATAGATAGAGAGAGGGAAGGCGATAGATAGAGAGAGGGAAGGCGATAGAGAGAGGGAAGAGGGAAGGCGATAGAGAGAGGGAAGGCGATAGAGGGAGTGCGATAGATAGAGGGAGGGCGATAGATAGAGAGAGGGAGGGCGATAGATAGAGAGAGGGAGGGCGATAGATAGAGAGAGGGAGGGCGATAGAGAGAGGGAGTGCGATAGATAGAGGGAGTGCGATAGATAGAGGGAGGGAGGGAGGGCGATAGATAGAGAGAGGGAGGGCGATAGATAGAGAGAGGGAGTGCGAGAGATTGAGGGAGGGAGTGCGAGAGATAGAGGGAGGGAGTGCGAGAGATAGAGGGAGGGAGTGCGAGAGATAGAGGGAGGGAAGGCGATAGAGAGAGGGAAGGCGATAGATAGAGAGAGGGAGTGCGAGAGATAGAGGGAGGGAGTGCGAGAGATAGAGGGAGGGAGTGCGAGAGATAGAGGGAGGGAAGGCGATAGAGAGAGGGAGGGCGATAGATAGAGAGAGGGAGTGCGAGAGATTGAGGGAGGGAGTGCGAGAGATAGAGGGAGGGAGTGCGAGAGATAGAGGGAGGGAAGGCGAGAGATAGAGGGAGGGAAGGCGATAGATAGAGGGAAGGCGATAGATAGAGGGAGGGCGATAGATAGAGGGAGGGAAGGCGATAGATAGAGGGAGGGAGGGAGTGCGATAGATAGAGGGAGTGCGATAGATAGAGGGAGTGCGATAGATAGAGGGAGGGAGGGAGGGCGATAGATAGAGAGAGGGAAGGCGATAGATAGAGAGAGGGAAGGCGATAGATAGAGAGAGGGAAGGCGATAGATAGAGAGAGGGAGGGCGATAGAGGGAGGGAGGGCGATAGATAGAGGGAGGGCGATAGATAGAGGGAGGGAAGGCGATAGATAGAGAGAGGGAAGGCGATAGATAGAGAGAGGGAAGGCGATAGAGAGAGGGAAGGCGATAGATAGAGAGAGGGAAGGCGATAGAGAGAGGGAAGGCGATAGATAGAGAGAGGGAAGGCGATAGATAGAGAGAGGGAAGGCGATAGAGAGAGGGAAGAGGGAAGGCGATAGAGAGAGGGAAGGCGATAGAGAGAGGGAGGGCGATAGAGGGAGTGCGATAGATAGAGAGAGGGAGGGCGATAGATAGAGAGAGGGAGGGCGATAGATAGAGAGAGGGAGGGCGATAGATAGAGAGAGGGAGGGCGATAGATAGAGAGAGGGAGGGCGATAGAGAGAGGGAGTGCGATAGATAGAGGGAGTGCGATAGATAGAGGGAGGGAGGGAGGGCGATAGATAGAGAGAGGGAGGGCGATAGATAGAGAGAGGGAGGGCGATAGATAGAGAGAGGGAGTGCGAGAGATTGAGGGAGGGAGTGCGAGAGATAGAGGGAGGGAGTGCGAGAGATAGAGGGAGGGAGTGCGAGAGATAGAGGGAGGGAGTGCGAGAGATAGAGGGAGGGAGTGCGAGAGATAGAGGGAGGGAGTGCGAGAGATAGAGGGAGGGAAGGCGATAGATAGAGGGAGGGCGATAGATAGAGAGAGGGAGGGCGATAGATAGAGAGAGGGAGTGCGAGAGATAGAGGGAGGGAGTGCGAGAGATAGAGGGAGGGAGTGCGAGAGATAGAGGGAGGGAGTGCGAGAGATAGAGGGAGGGAGTGCGAGAGATAGAGGGAGGGAGTGCGAGAGATAGAGGGAGGGAAGGCGATAGATAGAGGGAGGGCGATAGATAGAGGGAGGGAAGGCGATAGATAGAGGGAGGGAGTGCGATAGATAGAGGGAGTGCGATAGATAGAGGGAGTGCGATAGATAGAGGGAGTGCGATAGATAGAGGGAGTGCGATAGATAGAGGGAGGGAGGGAGGGCGATAGATAGAGAGAGGGAGGGCGATAGATAGAGAGAGGGAGGGCGATAGATAGAGAGAGGGAGGGCGATAGATAGAGAGAGGGAGGGCGATAGATAGAGAGAGGGAGGGCGATAGATAGAGAGAGGGAAGGCGATAGATAGAGAGAGGGAAGGCGATAGATAGAGAGAGGGAGTGCGATAGATAGAGGGAGGGAGGGAGGGCGATAGATAGAGAGAGGGAGGGCGATAGATAGAGAGAGGGAGTGCGAGAGATTGAGGGAGGGAGTGCGAGAGATAGAGGGAGGGAAGGCGAGAGATAGAGGGAGGGAAGGCGAGAGATAGAGGGAGGGAGTGCGAGAGATAGAGGGAGGGAGTGCGAGAGATAGAGGGAGGGAGTGCGAGAGATGGAGGGAGTGCGATAGATAGAGGGAGGGAAGGCGATAGATAGAGGGAGGGCGATAGATAGATAGAGGGAGGGCGATAGATAGATAGAGGGAGGGAAGGCGATAGATAGAGGGAGGGAGTGCGATAGATAGACGGAGTGCGATAGATAGAGGGAGGGCGATAGATAGAGAGAGGGAGGGCGATAGATAGAGAGAGGGAGGGCGATAGATAGAGGGAGGGCGATAGATAGAGAGAGGGCGATAGATAGAGGGAGGGCGATAGATAGAGGGAGGGCGATAGATAGAGGGAGGGAGTGCGAGAGATAGATTGAGGGAGTGCGAGAGATAGATTGAGGGAGTGCGAGAGATAGAGGGAGGGAGTGCGAGAGATAGAGGGAGGGAGTGCGAGAGATAGAGGGAGGGAGTGCGAGAGATAGATTGGAGGGCAATAACAGACAGATGTCCCTTTCAATGGCTAGCCTCCATTTATGGAGCTAGCCAATGGAAGAGCAGGCGGGACAAAGCACCCATACTGCTAAACAAAAGTTTTCGCCTGCGCGAACACTGCTATCCAGCGGATCGCCAGGCGAAACCTAAAAAACAGAAGCTGTCTATCTAGAAACATACCTTCTTTGACCGCATTGCCATTTGATCCAGGTTTTCTCAATTTAGGTTTTTTGCCGACAAACGCCCCTCCAATGGGTTTATTAAGCGATTGCATCATCTTTCTTTTCATCCACCTTCCAGCAGGCCCACCAAATACCAGACTTTTCTGGTAGTCGACAACAATTCCAGGTCTCTGAATACCGCCATAATCCTGCAAATTGATAACATAAAATTAGCAGAGAGTATGCAGATAAGGCAAGTTACATGGTGTCCAAAAATGTGTTAACAGTTTTATAATAATGGCAGGCATAATCCAAGAACCAATGTTGGGTGGTCAAGGAATTCGTAGGCTAAGCAGCAGTTGTTGCCATTCTGGTAGGTGTAGATACTTCTTGGGTACAATTATGAAAACTGCAGCAAGGACACTGCTGTACAGGTTTTCATTTGCATTAGTGAGTTGAGAAATAAAGAAGATAAAATGCTTATAAACATGTGCGTGGTTGGGTCTGGTTGTGCGTGTGGTTTGGTTGTGTGTGGTGTGGTTGTGTGTGAGAGAACAGGGAGTTAGAGAAGGAGGCGGGGTGAAAGAACAGCAGATCAGCACAGTAAAAGAACAGGGAGTTAAAGAAGGAGGTGGGGTGGAAGAGAGCAGCAGATCAGCACGTGAGAAGAGAAGAGAACAGGGCGATAAATAGAGGGAGGGCGATAGATAGAGTGAGGGCGATAGATAAGATAGGGAAGGAGGGCGATAGAGTAAGGAAGGACTTTATTTTTCTGACACCGAATCCGACATTGAATTTCCTGCCACCCCTGGGGACGGGAGCGATTAAGGTACACATGAAAACACCCAGCGAGCGGACCGTTCTGTTCCTTCATCCAGACCTGCAGGCGCAAGGCGCAGACTACCTGTCGTTCCAACCCATGACGGGGCGAGACCGGTGGACATTAGCAGGACCGGCAGACTGTTAGGACCGCCAGCTAAACTTAAGGACTACATTTGTGGATAGTGGAACCTTATGTTCTCTATCTGTTTCTACTGTTCCCATCACCCCCAAAGGAGGGGGATGTGTTGTGTTTATAATACTTGTGTCCCTCCTAGGACACCTTACTAGACGTGCTTCCCAGTGTCCCTGCGAGGACACCGTTTAGCAGTGAGGTCACCAGCTGATAACTGTCACATATGACAGTTACCAGCTGATCGCCGAGCTGACTGCCGCTTCGCTCCATGTTAGGAGCAAACGTGTTGGTCGGAATAAAGAAGTTAAGAACACTCAATAGTTTTGTATTCTTAACACACTTTGCCAGGGCCGGTTCTGGTTCCCAGTCCGGCCCTGCAAGAGCATCGCCAATACCTGCTTAAAATATGCACTAGATGCAGTGGAAACATCAGACCGACATTATGATAGGAATCACTGAGAGAGCTATGCCTCGTTAAGAATTTCAGGTTTTAAGTTCTTAGGCGCTAGGTGGTACACTGGTGAATGGCCGCCATTAAGTTAGGCTCTCACCGTCCGGAGATCTAAATCCAGCATTTATCCTTTCAAATCGGAGTATGCTTGCTTTGTCATGGGCAGGAGAGCATCAGAGCAGTACCACCGTTGAGGAGTATGTATCCTCCTGGGCGCGAGAATGTCTGGGCAATAGTACTATCGAAGAGTATGCAGCCTGCTAGTGGGAGAACATCTGGTACTACTGCTATTGACGAGTGTGCAATTTAATGGGCAGGGGCATGTTCTCGCAGTACCACCATTGAAGAGTATACATCTGTTAAGGTGGGACAGCATCTGAGCAGTATAAATCCTCATGGACACGAGAGCAGTAACAGGGTACCACGGGTGGTTATGCGTGTGTCCCTCCCCAATCCCACTTGCATCGCTACTATTTTCTTGAATGTCTCCCCAATTCCTAGGTATTATAAGTTGAGAGCAGTAGAGGTGGGATCAAATGCCTCCTTTAAAAAACAGAGCAAATGCTCATTAACCACATCAGATGAGACTTGCCTTTTTAATACGCAAATCTTTACCCATGTGGACAGCAGACTCCTTAATCCAAGTATATGCAGGGACAGATGGACAGTGACCTGGGCATGACCTGGGCAGCCCTCTGGGCCTGGTAGATGGACCAAGGGCTGAGTGGAGCATTATCGGGGAGTGTTTATATCAGGGAGGGATGTAAGAAATGGCGACAGGCTCAGTGGTTCTCGCAAGGTACTAAAATGGACGGCCTTGCAACCGACCGAGCAAAGAGACTTATGATTGACTGAGGAGCAGAGTGTGGACCCTAATACCCTGGTCTTCATTGCTTGAATTTGCTCGCGAGAAAGAGTGGCCGAATCGTGTCACTCATAATTACACTGAAATTTAAAAAAATTCACACATAAGCATTCTGAAACTTGGCATCTATCTGATGTAAATATTATTTCTCTCTGGTCTCACAGTCGTCCCTGGCATCCCAAATTCGAAGGCGAATTGCGACGCGATATCACAGAGAAGAAGGTGGTGGCCTCTGTCTGATGTCGTCGTAGGTATTGTGTTTCACCACTGCGGCGCACGCACGGTCTCCGCGACCTCAGTCCACTCCCTGGAGGGCGCGTGACCGCGCTGTGATGAGTCAGAGAGCAGGTGCCTTTCTCTTGAGCTTCAATTGCAACACCGTTCACCGCTCAGATTCCATATCATTTACCGCCCGCCTTGTAGCAGTAGCTCTTCGTTTATAGAAGATCTCAAAGACTTCATCAGCTACCAATAATCTCAAAGTGACAATCAGACCATCGTGGGTGACTTCAATCTCCACTGGGGCGCACCACAAGACTCCTCTGCGAACTCACTGGCCACCTTCCTCTCGGCAAATGATCTTATTCAACACTGCACTGAACCAACCCACTCTAAGGGCGCAATCCTGGACCTTGTTATTTCTAAAGCAGGCATGCTTTCTACTACTACCCCTATTCATGTAGATTGGTCTGACCACCACCTCATCCCATTCTCTCTTCAACTTTCACACTCTATAACTCTTGGCCAACCCAAGAGGGCCATCTCCTGGTTCTGTGATGCCAAAAACATTGATGTCGGTCCCCTCTGTGAATCAGCTTTGCTTTCACTTCCAAGGCTAGACCCGAACATAGCTGTTGACGATCTCACCTCCCAATGCCTCACAGTTCTTGAAGCTGAAATTAATAACGTCGCTCCACTCAAAAGCAAAAGGATAAGGCCCACTCCCTCAGCACCTTGGTTCAACAAATCCCTTTATGAGGAAAGGAAGCAGCTAAGATTCCTGGAGAAGCAATGGAGGCAATTGCCTTCCACTGACAATTTAGCCTTGCTTCGCACAGCAAGATCCAAATACCACAAGCACATCTTCCTTGAGAAAGCGACGCACTTCAAAACCCTCCTTGATTCCGCCAAAAATAGACCCAAAAAACTATTCGATCTCATCAAGACTCCGAGCTGCTCTCCCCCAACCTCCAAGGTGGAGGATTCTACAAAGAGAGCAGCGGATTTCGCTACTTTCTTCGATGGAAAGGTGAAATCACTTGTGGATCAGGTTGCTCATCCTACACCTCCAGAGGAGCGCAAATCCTTAGCCATTTGGCAGAGCTTTGACCCCATATCTGAAGATGCCCTTCTCAAATGCATACGCGAAACAAAGCCCTCCAACCACTCGCTTGACCCTATCCCCAGTGCCATTGCCTTTGACTTCTATGCCCATTCCCTCCCCTGTTGGACCACTCTGATCAACCTCTCCCTCTGGCAAGGCTCCCTTCCTGTCCCCTTCAAAACTGGGCAGGTCACCCCTCTGCTGAAAAAGCCCACTGCTGATGCGAATGACCTTTACTACCTCATGTATTGGTTGCATCATTCTTAAAATGCGTAATCAAATGAAGAAAAGCTATTTGTATATGAATTGTGTAAAGTAAACTGGTCGTAACTGTCTTAATAGCCTTTTTTAACCTAAATTTGTATAATTGAACATCTTATAATTAATATTAACTATGTACTGTATATGTGTTTTTAACTGTACACTTTTATGTTTTTTTCATGCAAAAATCGAATAAAGCTTAATTGAGTTGAATACACTTTGTACAAAAGATTACCAATTGTGGGGCAGATATGGAGATTTGCTAAATGATAGAAAGATTCACATTTGTAAGATGCAGATGATTTGCCAGCTTGTTATTTGAAACAATACCTGGATTTGGTGTTTTGCCCTACAGGCATTTTCATTTTTTAGCAAGAGTTATTGGCCCCAATTCATAAACTGCATTTTGTTAAAAGTAAAGTAGTACTACTTACTACAATGCAATTCTCAAACCTGCGAGTAGAGATCTTCACCTCTTCCGGCTTTTTCTGTGGAGAGATCTCCACACATGTAAGATTACTACTTGGTAGTAAATGTGGGAGGGATGGGGTGGGTGGGAAGATGGGGATTAACTACCGCAAAAATGTAAATAAGGGGTTTGGGGGCAGGCTACTTCAAACAGTCACCCACATAAGAGTAAACCCACTGCTGTTCAGAAACGACACATCTAAAGTTACTACTAAATAGTATTAAATGTACTCTGACACAGCCTTGTAGCAAGTCAAATACCACACATGCCATTCACAGGTATTGTTTCACACTCCCTTAGAAAATAACAGGCTGGGACTTAAAATAACACCCAATAGAAATAATGTTAACTAGATAAAATTTATTTGATTTTTAAAATGTATGTATATTTTGTTTAACGTTAAACAACTCTAGCCTAAATCTGTGGCCATCAAGAGAGCCAGATATGCATTAAAGGTTGCAAACCCTGGTGGGAGGATTACAGGTGGATATGTTGCTTTAAGTCCATTAGTAATGCCAAGTGTACTATATAATTCACCACACATTATGTCAAAGACTATCTGATATCTGCAAAATAAAAAACAAATGTTGTGGAATATTCCACTTTAAAGGCTTATATACAGATCTGACAAAGGGAAATGCTGAATGGAGCAATTAGCTTTGTGAAGGAAGTCTGGGAATCACTGCCCATGTGTGTGTAGAATAGTTTCCTCTCTTAGTGTGCAGAGTTGTAGTTGTGAGAGTAGATATTGTCACTGTAGGCCGAACACAAGTGGCACTATGGAGAATTCAACAATAGGTAATACAGACAAAAAGGTGGCGTTGTCTGTCAGACGTAAATAATCACAAGGTTAGTGAATATCAGGAGGCAGCAGGTGGCACTGCCGGAAGTGAAAGTGTGCATACATACGCACTTAAGGCCACCAGAGAAGATAACAGGTGGTTGCTAGAGGCGTGCCTTATACAGGTTCCTTTAACTTAAGGATTACTAATTGAATGTCAAATTGCAAAATATGGTATAGCTAACCGTAACTATTAATTGATGTCCATACTCTGACGTGTAATTGGGAATGTTTCAAAGCATGATAGATTGGCCCCAGACATAAACTACTCGTCTCTTCTGTACCACCTAGGGACGCATTTTAATGCTCTGGTCCAAATCTAATATTTACAAACCCAGGGATCCCATGAAGGCACAAGACAGTAGTTTGTTAGTTGAAATCTGTAATTTTAATGAGGCACAACAGGTTTACAAAGCATACCGCCATCAGCCGGGGAACCCAGTGACTACAAAACCTGTATCTGCCAATCCCAAAATAGTGATCTGCGCTGATGCAGCGGAGTTCTCTGATGTGTGAGCCTCACATAACACAATTCACCACAAAATGTGGCAAGCGCAAATGGGGTGGAGGTATATCCAGCAGAAAAAAAGTTGTTTTTGCACAGTGCGGTGTTCGCATGACTTGTAAGGGCTGACCACAGTATCTTCCCCAGTTCATTGGCCTCACCTGTTTTGTAAAGTCCGCGCTATATAAAAATGCATAAATAAATTTAGGACATCTAAGTAACTAGCTCCGCACCCCCGCACCACCCTAGTGACGCCACTGTGGCGTCTTCCCACGGAGCGCGACCTGCGAGCCTGTCGGATCTGCCACCCACGAGAGGCACCCCCGCACCACCCTAGTGACGCCACTGTGGCGTCTTCCCACGGAGCGCGACCTGCGAGCCTGTTGGATCTGCCACCCACGAGAGGCCGCGGCACTGCCTAGGGAAACGGGCCGCATAAGTACAAGGCCTGGAGGGGAGACCATCCTTACCTAGGCTGCCGCATTCACGGAGGAGCGTCCACCTCCTGGCAACGTAGAAAATGAATGTGCGCATGCGCATGTGCGCACAAACCTTAATGTGCGCATGCGCATGTGCGCACAAACCGGGGGTGCAGTCCCTGATGGGCGGGGTATTGAAACGTCATGAAACGTCATAAAATTAATGTGCGCATGCGCACCATTGGTGCGCATGCGCACAATGACAAGGGGGGCGCTCAGTCATGGGAGCAGCGGATTATAGAACACCGGTATTAGATCCAATAATGTTGACACTGTCACAATATTTGACTTCTATCTCTTAGCCCTTTTCTGATTCAACAACATTATGTCTATAGTGCTACAACTGCTCTACAACGCTAGCATGACCTGCCAGTTCCCTAATGGCCATCCACCATCAGCTGTACAGCCCTGGTCCTCCAGACCACTCATGGACAACAGCAATGGCTCAGACACCAGTTCATTGTAACAGACCGCATGTGCCGCAGGTTAGTGAGGAGGTCCAGAGTTTCCTTTCACCAGATCTCATTTGTCACCTCTCATTTCTGATGGCCTAACACAGAGGTAACCAGGCCGATCCAGTACTTGCTCCGCTTCTTCCTACTGCCTCCCTATTTTTTCAGGGATGGCAGGTGGCACTACTGGTTGCCTCTCTTTTGTTTGTTGTCATCTGCTTAGATTGTGAGGACCCACCAGATATGCCTGGCCCAGAAGTTAAAACCCCTATATGTAGGGTCCCACTCAGTGCCGGCTGCATGGTGCACGCTTACTGCTGACTGCCATTGCTGATACATTTCTACTACTCTTAGGGGGAGTAGAAATCATATTTCTTTGGCTGCCCCTTCACAAGCATCCATAATGCTGAGTATCCCCACCTCTATGGTATAGCACCTCCACTAACCAAATGCTGGCAGTGCGCTCCAAAAGAATAATGTTGACTGTTAGAAATGGGGGTCTCTAGTTGGCAGAGCTAGGTACCTTTGTCCAAATAGGGACCCTTGCTTCTAGTCAGGGTGAGGAGGATACACTCTTTGGATAACCCCTGCTCACCCCCTTGGTAGCTTGGCACGAGCAGACAAGCTTATCCCAAAGGCAATGGGTAAAGTATTTGTACCAACGCTCACAGCAGCACAGTGAAAACAACACAAATGTACACCACACCAGTATAGAAAAGTAAAATATCTTTATCTAAACCAAACAAAAATCCAACATACAAAAACTCAGTAAAATGTCTTTAGACAGGTTGTTGCAAAAATCAACTTGTAGATGATGCAATGCGACACTTTAGTCACAAAGTACCAGGGATGCGTAACGCAAAACAAACAAAAGGGTCGCAGAGAAGGCGGTTTGTCGATTATTCCTACGCTTCGGTTCCGATGTGACAAGATGGTGCCTCGATGCGTTGTGACGATCCGGTGCGATGCGAGAAAATGGCATCTTTACTGCAATGCGACAAAGTAGAGGTGATGCGTGCAAGCCCGACAGCCGTGCGGCGAACTCAGTGGTTTTCTGAGCCGCGACAGGCTCAGCGACACGCTTCTCCAGGGATGCAACGATACCCTCGGTGACTGAGACACGCTTCTCTAGTGGTGCGGCGGCGCTCAGCGGCAGTGCGACGGCCCTGCGACACGCTTCACCGGTGATGTGACGTGAACAGCGGCGACACGCTTCCTCTATGATGTGACAGCGGCTGTTAACCACACTAGAACATGTCCTACCTTTCATATACACTGCACCCTGCCAAGGGGGGTACCTTGGGCCTACCCCAGGGGTATCCAATGTGTAAGGAAAATGGAAGGACCAGGCCTGGCAAGTGTGTACACTGGCCAGGACAACATGGAAGTTAACAAAATGCTCACAGGCACTGCGGTGGCAGGCCTGAGACTTCTTTTCAGCGCTACTCATGTGAGTGGCAGAATCAGTGCTGCAAGCCCACTAGTAGCATTTGGATTACCAGCCCTGGCACTGAGGTTCCGTGACGATCGTAAGTGGTGTTTTGGACTCGCACGAATATGGTAGAGTCTGGTATCTATGAACCGCAAATGACAAGTTTGTTGGGTGTACGCGTTTTCGCTGTGCTAGCCTAAACCATTCGTTTGTTTCGTGGGTTTCTACATCTGAGCCCACGGGTTCCATCTTAGATGCGGCATCCATTTTGTCTCTTGCCCTCAAGTAGCCAGCGAACGGACTGTCCGCTTCGCGACCCTGGGATTCCCAAGACTCTTGCGGAAGACACGTTTCCTTTGAAAGTGTCTTTATGATGAGGGGGATGACACTGTAAGGCAGATGGCTCCGCTCGAGACTCAGCTTGCCGTGCCGCTCTATTGTCTCAGCCGTGCATCTCATTAGGCACGTCCCTTTGATGCCTGTAGCTCGTGTTTTCCGATACCACCCCTTTTACACCCTTTCCGATCTCCCCACTGTTTCTGTCTTCCTCTACACCTGTTTCTGTTCCTTCTTCGATCTGTTTACTGCCGATTGGAATGTACTAATGGTGGGAAGATGGGTTTTTACAGTTGGGAACCACCAAACGTTTTCGTACTTATGTTCCGGGCCTTGAATACATGAAAGCAACCCCTTATGGTTTTTATGATGGGAACCGAGTTATAAACCTTTGTGTACCATGTTAACCTATGAGGAAAAACTGTATAAAAGGAGCGACCCACAGTAGCAATTCGAATCAGGCTCCGTGAACTTACATGATATGTACTTCTCGTGACTTCTGTGTTCCCTGCAGTAATAAACCTCGAATCTTTGACGCCGAAGGAAGTGTCCCGTGTCTCTGTTATTTGTATGCCGGAACAGGTTACCCACGAAGGTTTTAGGTGTTATCCCTGGCACCGCTGGGTCTTAGCAGAACCCAGTCCTTTAGTTGGCGCCCAACGTAGGGCTGCATCAGTGGTACCGGTCCAAGCCCGACGATCGTGAGGAACTTCGTGTGAAATCTCCGAGGGAAGGTGCACCCCGCTTCATCGATCCTGTTGTCGAAACAAGTGGCCCGACGACTTTTCCCGCGAAGATCCCCGCCTCCTGACGGCTGCGACGGACTGCTGCCCTGACTGTAGACCTGTTTTGGCGCCTGGCGTAGACCTTGGTACAGCGAGACGATAGACGGGCCTTCCTGGTGACGCCATCGATCTTTGAGTTAAGTATTTGTGGGTCGCTCCCAGAGTCCTTAGTTGTGGGTGCTTAGTTGTTGCATGGTTCCATTGCATTTGTGGTTCTTAGTACTTGGTTCTTTGTTGTGATATTTGATGTCTGCAGTCGCCAAAAACCGAGGGTTTTTGCTCTTTGCAGGGACATTGTTAATCCTATAACCCTTGAAGTTTGTGAAACTCGGTTAGTGTGCAAGATGCCTGGCCGTAGTACTTTGTTCAGTTGTTTTAGACGTTGTGGTGCGGATTCCCAATTGGAGGACTCGCGTCCGATACCTCCGATTGGAACTCCAAATTATGAATTGTATAGCAAGCACGGGTTAGGTCCGATTACATTCAATGAGTGTTGGGTTCGCTATACTAAAAATGATGGTGCCCTTAGTTGGCCACCTCATGGTAGTTTTGAGACCCCGATTCTAGATAATCTTGAAGCCAAGTTGTTTCAGAAAAAATCAAGGCCGGCCATGTTTGATTCCTTTCGGTTGTGGCGTAAAGAAGCCAAACAGAAAGAAATCAAACAAATTAAACGTAATAAGAGGGAAGGAATTGTGACTACGGTAAGAAACGCAGAGCAGTTCCAGCGAGATAAGGAGGAAAAGGACGTTTTTGATAGATTGCAGCGTATGTCTATAGATAAGTGCTATCCCGCTTTACCAGCGGATACGGATAAAAAGGAGGAAGGTACAGAGGACCCTTTAATGTCTTATCTCATGAAGTCACCACCTCCGTATGTACAGGGTACCACTGCTCCTGTGGTCCCCCTGTCCCTGTTCCCCAACCAGCTCCTGTTCCTGTACTTCCAGCTGTTCCTGCTCCTCTACCTGCTTCCATCCCTACTGCTCCTCCGCTCGTACTTCCTCATACTCCTGCTCCCGCTGCCTCTACTGTTCTGATTTCTCCTGCTGTTCCCTCTGTTTCTGGTACTTCTCTTGTCACCCCATTAGGTTACTCTACTACCCCGTCTACTGGACGACGTGTCCCTTCTGTTGCTGCTAACTTCTTCAATTCTCTTGGTCCGATTCTTGAGACCGCTGATACCGATGGTCCTCAGAGACGAAGTCAACTTCCCGGTAGTCGGGAACGTGACTGTCTATATAATATGGCGATGGCTTGGATGAAATATCCTCTTAGGAATCCACCACGTGTGGTAATTGACACGTTCTCAGTTCAATATACCGACACAGAGGTTTGTCTTTGAGGAAATGTGCAAGGTTTTGCGAGACCAAATATCAGTTGATGTATCTGCAGAAACGATGTCTGCTCTGACTGACCTCCAGCTTCAGTTCTCGAGCGGAATGGTAGTGGGTAGCAATGTTCGACGTGCTGTCGAGCAGTTGCTGTCTTTTCGTCCTTCTATAATGCCTCGAGCATTGTTCGTAGAGGACATTGAGGGACCGCTAGAAGCGCCTGGTCAGTACCCCATGCGTGAGGTTCCACCAGTGTGGATGCCGGGTGATGCTACTCAAGCTACGCCGATCTTGCCACACTTTCAGAGAGTATGGTTACATCTTCCATGGAAACGATCGGAAGTTTTGCAGGTAAAACAATCTTTGCCTGACCCTCGCAAAAATCCTGCAGGGTACTATAAAGAATTATCGCAGCTTGTGGATGCTACGATAATGAATCTTGCCGATATCGATATGCTGTTTGGTAATGTCGTGCCGCAACCGGTATGGGCAAAGATTTGTCAGGAAAACCATGTGGCAGAATTAGGTGGTGATTGGGCTGCTCTTATAGCGGCGGAAACCCGTCAAATTGGTGGGGCTAAGCCTGAACAGTTGATTACAGCCTTACCTCAGAGAATTATCACTCTGATGAAAACACTTATGCCAGCTATGAAGGTGAATTGGGACAAACTGTCCGCTTGCAAGCAAAAGAAGGACGAGAGTGTCTCTGATTTCTTTACGAGATTTGAGGAGGCATTCATCGATCATAGTGGTCAGGATATGGGTACTGAGGGAGGACAGCGATTGTTTGTGGATAAGTTTGTCTCAAATTTGCTGCCTGACTTAAGCAACAAATTGCGTAATTCAGAAAGTGCTTGGGCTGTTTCTACTTCTGCTCAAATATTGGCCACAGCACAATATTATGAGAACAGAGAGAAAGAAGAAAATGATCGTGCTGATAAGAAGACGAAAGAGCTCAAAACGAAAGTGTTGTTGCAGCAAGCGTATCCTCCACGTTCGAATCAGGACGATTCGCAACAGCGAAATAGGCCGCAGTCTCAGTCGAGCAGATCGCAATCTCAAAATGACTCCTCTTCTGACAGATCTTCATTGGGGTACAATCAGTGTGCCTATTGTCGGAACGAGGGTCATCTGAAATTCGATTGTCCGGTTTTGCGTGATCGAAACAGCGGTAATTCTTCTAGAGGAGGTCGTAGCGGCCCCCAACAAGCATCACGTGGTAGAGGTCGTGGTGTTCAAACTGATCATTCCAATAATTCTTCCGATTCTAACAACTGTTTTGATCAACGTGGATTATCACAAAGCAGATCTGCTCAGTACAATGTAGACGATTATTACGTTGATCACAATATCGACGATAGTAATTACTAGGACAGCCATGTACAAAGAGAGGGAGTAGTATCAGTTCCGGTTGATCAGAGAGGGCCTTACGTCGCAGTTGCCACCTCGGGCGTTGTTGAGCCTTTTCTGTTGGACACTGGTGCAGCGAAAAGTTCTATCATGCATTCGAAACTCCCTGGCGCACCTTTGTCTGGCTTAACAAATGTTTCCGTTGGATTCTCTGGCGCCCCTGTTAGCAATCCGGTTTCGTGCCCTTTGCCCCTTACAATTGGGCCTCGTGAGCTGCAAGCTCCGTTGATTTTGACCACTGGTTGGGGTGAAAATGTTTTGGGACTGGATTTGCTAAAACGTCGGTATGCGACTTTGTATTGTTCTCCTGCGGGAGTAAAGCTTACGTTGGGTGAGAGAGTTGTCTCTCCTATGTACTTGTCTCTCGATAAGCTTCCACCGGAATTGAGTTCTCTTCCTGCATCTTTGTGGGTAACAGGTCCCAATGACGTGGGCCTGCTTGACATCTCCCCTTATGTTGTTCACTTGAAATCTAATGTGCGTTTGCCACGTATTCCCCAGTATCGTATCTCCCTTGATGGTGAACGGGCATTGTTAGCTATCATCTACGATTTGATTGAGAAAGACGTTATTGAGGAGACTCGGGGAAACGTGTGCAATAGCCCTGTACTGCCCATTTTGAAGCGCACTGATCCATCAAAACCCCCTGTTTATCGTTTTGTTATCGATTTACGGGAGGTGAATAAAATTGTGATTCCTCAGTTCCCTGTGGTGCCCGACATCACGGCGCTACTCACTCTGATTCCAGCCTCTGCATCTTGGTTCTCAGTGATCGATCTGAAAAATGCGTTCTTCAGCATTCCGATTGCTGAGGAAAGTAGAGATCTTTTCGGTTTCTCTCTTGGTGGCCACAGCTTCAGGTTTAAACGTGCTCCTCAGGGCTACTGTGAAAGTCCATCGATATACAGTCAAGCCTTGAAGAGTCAACTTGATGCGTTTGTGTTGCCGGCCGGTGCGGCCTTAATCCAATATGTCGATGACTTATTGGTGGCTGCAGACACTCAGGACATTTGCAGAATTGCTACGGTGTCGTTGTTGCAACATCTCTGTGACTTACATCACAAGGTGTCACCTTCTAAACTACAATATTGTTGTCAAGAAGTAACCTATCTAGGTCACTTATTGTCAAAGGAGGGAAGAAGGTTGACCCCAGAGAGAATCGCAGCGATTGCCCGAATGACTGTGCCAACAACTCAGAGAGATGTGCGTGCCTTTTTAGGTATCACGTCATACTGCAGGCAATGGATTCCAAATTTTTCATTGCTAGCGAAACCTTTGGTGGCTCTTACATGCAAGGATGTTCCAACTCCTTTGCCATGGACGGAAGAATGTCAGAAAAGTTTTTCTGAACTGCGTGACGCATTGTGTTCGGCTCCTGTGTTAGGTACCCCTGACTACAGTAAGCCGTTTACACTATACGTTCACGAGAGGGAAGGTTGTGCTTTGAGTGTTTTGACGCAACAATTCGGCGGTAAGCAGCGTCCATGTGCATATTTTTCCTCGACCTTGGACCCGGTAGCAAGAGCATTGCCGAGTTGTCTGAGGGCAACAGCGGCAGCTGCGGTGTCCATCCGACAATCTGCAGGGTTGGTCATGGATAATATGCTTACGGTGATGGTTCCGCATGCAGTTGACACTCTCTTGAATCGTACGAAAACTCAGCACTTGACGAGTGCAAGGTTGTCTGGTTATGAGTTGACGCTTTTGGCAAGTCATATTCAAATAAAACGCTGTAATGTCCTGAACCCGGCGACTTTGTTGCCAATCAGTATGGAATCAGATGAAGTAGCAGCTCATGACTGCTACCTACGAACTGAGGAGGAAACCAAAGGTCGCGTGGACCTGAAAAATACTCCTTTGGAAAATCCCAATGGGACTTTGTATGTGGATGGGTCGTGTTTTAAGTTGCCGAATGGTGATGTAACGACCGCGTATGCTGTAGTGACATTAAGTACGGTTGTGGAAGCTGCGAGATTGAATCAGAATTCTGCCCAGGCGGCAGAGCTGATTGCCTTGACTAGAGCGTGTGTGTTGTCGAAAGGGAAACGGGTGAATGTGTTTACCGACAGCCAATATGCTTTTGGCGTCGCACATAGTTTTGGACGATTGTGGCGAGAGAGAGGTTTTATGACGTCGCATGGCACTAAGATTCAGCATGGACAGCTTGTGAATGATCTTCTGGATGCACTTACATTGCCTGAGCAGGTGGCGATTGTTAAATGTAGTGCGCATCGTAAGGTGACGGATGATGTTGGCCGTGGGAATGCGTTTGCGGATGAGACGGCTAAGGAGACTGCCCGGAACCTTAGCACGAGAATGTATGTGACGAGTTCAGTAAGGTGGCCTGCAGAAACTGGTATGTGTGAGGACACTATTGAGAGTGTGAAAGCGATTCAGAACGAGGCCACCGAGACTGAAAAGACGAAGTGGAAAGAGAGTACGGGAAAGTTAGATGCGAATGGTTGTTGGATTGATTTGTCGGAGCATAAGAGATGGATGTTGCCAGATGCGTATGTACGGGCTGTTGTGACGATGGCACACGGCTTAGCACATATTAGTGCGAAAGGTATCTGCAAGTTGTTGTCCCCTGTATGGAAGAATGACGGTATTACTAAATGTGCTGAGAGACTGGTTAAGAATTGTATGATATGTATGATGTACAATCCTGGAAAAGGAACCCCTACACCTCCTGGCCATTTTGCTCCCCCTTCATGTCCCTTTGAAGTAATTCAGCTAGACTTCATCCATATGGAGCGATGCAATAACCTGAAATACGTTTTAGTTGTGGTTTGCGCATTCTCCCGATGGATTGAAGCCTACCCTCTCAAAGATAACACTGCTTTGTCCACTGCAAAAATCCTACTGAAGGAATACTTTCCTCGGTATGGAATGCCACGGATTGTATGGTCTGATAACGGAAGTGAGTTTGTGGGGAGTGTGATGAAGAATGTGTGTAAGGGCCTTGGAATTACTCAAAAGTTCCATAGCGCCAATCATCCTCAGTCAGCGGGTTTGGTTGAGGGTTACAATGGCACGCTCAAATTAAAGCTGGCGAAGATTCAGGCTACAACTGGTCTTTCATGGCCTGACGCTTTGCCTCTAGCTCTGTTGTCAACTAGGGCGACTGTACACTCCCGAGTAGGGCTCAGTCCCTATGAAATAGTGTTCGGCCGTCCTGCAAATGTTTGGGGGGTCCCTAGACCGAGTGTGTTCTCTGATCTTGAGTACCCAATGTTGATCGATTATCTTCATGATCTGACTGCTAAACTGAGGTTAATTCACCAACAGGTCTTTGAAGCACTGCCGACGCAGACGGAGGGTCCAGGCCACCAGCTCCAGCCCGGAGACTGGGTGGTGACTCGTAATTTTGGAAGAAAAAGAAATCTCGAACCCCGATTTACTGGACCCTACCAAGTGTTATTTGCCACGAGGACTGCAGTTCGTTTGGAAGGACGTAAACACTGGGTGCATGCCACCCACACCAAAAAGGTACCTATACCTTTATCAGCAGACTCGTGGGTGAGGAAAGGCATTGCTTCATCGGAAACAGAAGCTGCACAGACTTTCGTCCCTTTTAGCGACGCTCAACTTGTTGGAGAGCCCTCAGTGCAGCAGAAAGACATTGTTGAACCCTTACCATCGAAAAACTCAAGATCTGATCAATTGACTGATCAGCAGAACTCTGTCTCACCATCGGATCAGTTGTTTGATGAACAGACACGTCCCGGGAGAAGCCGATACTTTCTGCGATCCAATCCCAAGGACAAATAAAAAAAAAAAGCTTTTGCTTTCCCTTTTTGACATCCACATTACCCCATTGATACCATTCAGTCTGAACACACTCGTATGATTTCGGTTTTTGTAAATATTATGAGTTTGTTTCCACATGTGTTTTTGCTTCCACAGCTAGGAGATTTTGTATATACTTGTATATAAAATACCTTGCATTCGGGTGAGCCGTAGGGCCGCGCGTGTACTTCCTTCTGGTTAGTAGGTCTTGACACTAGGTCGAAGGCCGTCGGTTCCTGGGAACTCCTGGGGATTGACTACAGCTACACAGAACGAAGTGCGTCAAGAAACGTTGTGGACGGTTTTAGAGGATGCCGTTCTCTAAGCTAGTGGATTTGGAAAAAGCTCAGGCCCAAAGATTCAAGTTGCAGCAAATTACTCGTACTAAATGCTTCATGTTTCAAGTGTTCCTTCTGTTCTTAACTGTTTCTTCGCTATTGGTGGGTGGGGTTTATTATCTGATATTGACGTTCTTGCCTTTTGCCTCACCTACCCCTTCTCCTGAGCCTAAAATTACCTCTACTGTTTCTCCTCATTCCTTCCATATCTTACCCCAACACGAGCAGGCTAGAAGTGCGGAATTTATGAACAATTCCTTAATTCAGCTCCTTCATCAACATCAGTTGGTGGTTAACACTACCAATTGTTGGGTGTGTGGGTTGATGCCACATACCACCGATAAGGGAATTCCGTACTTGGTCCTTCCTTATAGTTCCCAGGGTTCAGCTCGAGCATTCCAAACAATGTTTCGAAGTGCACTAGATTCCTACCCCAATCGAGAGCCACGTCCTCCGCACTTTGGTCCCGGTCCGTACCACAAGCCTTTGGCTATAGCGATCGCTGATTTAGATAGGGATATCTATGAGCCGTCGCTCATCCCAGAGGAAGAGGTGCGAGCCTATAGGGATCTGAGTGAGGCTGAGTATAGTGCGCTCGTGGGTGAAAGACAGCTTAGAAGCTCGTCTCCAATATGGATCGTACCCCACCTTGGTAATTTCTGTCTAAAAGGTCGTGGCCGAAGACCGAGAGCGCATCTTGGAGAGAGTGCTTGCTCCGAGACGTATGTCTTACCGATGCTCTCTTCCCCTGTGTTTCTGACTGCCAAGGGTACGTACTTTGTTTGTCGTACACGTGGTTGCCCTCCGACTTTGCGGGCACATGTTACATTGCAAATTTGTTGCCACCGACTTTTACAGTCGCCTCCGATTACCACAAGACTCGAATTGTGAGGGGCGTGATTAGCGAAGAGGACACTGCCGGTCAAGAGGCAGGAGACTTTTTCAAGGGTTTCTTTCCGTTTTGGGGACCTATGGTCAATAGTAGGAACCTGAGACAGTTGACCCGAGTGGTGGAATCGACAGCTAATATCACTGCCAGTGCCCTTGGCAACATTACAGCAGAACTTCAGGCGGATAGGCTTATGACGTTACAAAACCGTATGGTTTTAGACGTTGTTTTAGCAGATCGAGGTGGAGTATGTAAGGTGATCCATTCGAGCTGCTGTATTTTCATTCCAGATAACGCTCCGACTGTCTATCAAGCCATTTCAAAGTTGCATAAGATCTCCGAGTCCATACACATGGACGTAGGGGATTGGACGCTACTTGGGTGGTTTTGGGGCCTAATGTCGACTTGGGGTTGGAAGATTCTGATGATCATCGGGGTTGTTGTAGCATTCCTGTTCACGTGTTGCTTTTGTGTGCAGTGTGGTCCTGCCTTATGTGGCCTCTGTGCTACAACGTATATAAGACAGCCGCCTGTTACCAAAGGAGCTCGGTTGGATAGAATTATGTTGCAGCAACATCTAGATGGTCTGATAAATATCGAGTATGATTCCGACTAGTGCTTGCCTACATGAGGGCAAAAGGAGCGTCTGAGGTTCCGTGACGATCGTAAGTGGTGTTTTGGACTCGCACGAATATGGTCGAGTCTGGTATCTATGAACCGCAAATGACGAGTTTAGTGGGTGTTCGCGTTTTCGCTGTGCTAGCCTAAACCGTTCGTTTGTTTCGTGGGTTTCTACATCCGAGCCCACGGGTTCCATCTTAGATGCAGCATCCATTTTGTCTCTTGCCCTCAAGTAGCCAGCGAACGGACTGTCCGCTTCGCGACCCTGGGATTCCCAAGACTCTTGCGGAAGACACGTTTCCTTTGAAAGTGTCTTTATGATGAGGGGGATGACACTGTAAGGCAGATGGCTCCGCTCGAGGCTCATCTTGCCGTGCCGCTCTATTGTCTCAGCCGTGCATCTCATTAGGCACGTCCCTTTGATGCCTGTAGCTCGTGTTTTCCGATACCACCCCTTTTACACCCTTTCCGATCTCCCCACTGTTTCTGTCTTCCTCTACACCTGTTTCTGTTCCTTCTTCGATCTGTTTACTGCCGATTGGAATGTACTAATGGTGGGAAGATGGGTTTTTACAGTTGGGAACCACCAAACGTTTCCGTACTTATGTTCCGGGCCTTGAATACATGAAAGCAACCCCTTATGGTTTTTATGATGGGAACCGAGTTATAAACCTTTGTGTACCATGTTAACCTATGAGGAAAAACTGTATAAAAGGAGCGACCCACAGTAGCAATTCGAATCAGGCTCCGTGAACTTACATGATATGTACTTCTCGTGACTTCTGTGTTCCCTGCAGTAATAAACCTCGAATCTTTGACGCCGAAGGAAGTGTCCCGTGTCTCTGTTATTTGTATGCCGGAACAGGTTACCCACGAAGGTTTTAGGTGTTATCCCTGGCACCACTGGGTCTTAGCAGAACCCAGTCCTTCAGTACACTCAGTGCACTTTATTAGGGACCTATTAGTAAAACAAATACACCAATCTTGGATAACCAATCACAATAACAATTTACACAGGGAGCACTTGCACTTTGGCACTGATCAACAGTGGCAAAGTGCCCAAAGCATCTAAAACAGCAAAAACGAAATCCAGCACTGTGTCAAAAATACAAGAGGTAGAGGCAAAAAGTCAGGGGAAACCACGCCAAGGATGCCAGGTCTAACATTGACACAAATACATCCAATCATTCATCTACCCATTCACAAACACATCCACCCATTGACTGATCTCTTCTTCAAATCATCTACCTGAGTAACAGCCCACTCACCGAGACATCCATCTACCCACTCACCTACCCATCTAGATGATTTCACACATCCATCCACCAACCCATTCCACCATCTGCCCACTCAGTTATTGACTTGCCTACTCACCAGCCATGCAGTCATCCTTTTAGGCACTCACTATGGTATTGGTATATTCACTCACTCATCCGCCTATCTATCCAAAGAGGCATCCACTCCCTCCCTACCTCCCTCCCTCCATCCATCCATCCAACCATAAACCCACTTACACGTTTGCAGACGGACCTATCCACCATCCACTCTCTTAGGAATCCAAACGTTAATCCAGTCAGTTGCCAGTCGCCTCTGACTCATACATCAACTGTTTTCCATGCAATCATCCATCAAGCTATCCACTTTAATTCATGCAGCCATTCATCCATCTGACAAATGCATATCTCAGCCAGTCATACACCAGTCCCCTCAGGCATTCACACCTAGACATACACACAAACTCACCCATAAGTATACACTTTCATTTAAACAATGACCCTGACCTACAGCCTTTGCCAATGTTTGATTGATAATGTAGTAAGTATGAGAGTGTAGAGCACTGTGTGAATTGTATATAGTGAATGAGTAAGCCGAACACAGAGGTAGCAAAGTGCCACCTGCCCACAAACAATTATAAGATACATCTGAAGTCATTAGAGATAAGTAAACAAAATCTAAAAGTCAATGGGAAGTAATGAACAGAATTGGATGTTACAGACCTCCTCCTCAATCAATCAGTATTTTTATAAAGCACGACTACTCATCCGTAAGAGTCTCAAGGCGCTGAGTGTGGCAGAGGGGTGGATCTGCAATTCAGTAGAAAAGCCAGGTCTTGAAGTCCTACCTGAATTGCAGTAATGATGGTGATTGCCTGAGCCGCAGAAGCTGAGAGTTCCAGGTCTTCGCAGTGAGGTAGGGGAATAATCTTCCTCCAGCAGTGGTCTTGCTGATTCGTGGGATGTTGGTCTTGGCCAGTTGGGCAGAGCGGAGATGTGTGGTCGGAGTGTAGAAGGAGAGGTGGTGGCTGAGGTATGCAGGTCCGGCATTGTGGAGGGCTTTGTAGGTGTGTGTGAGGAGCTTGAAGGTAATTCTTTTGTTGATAGGTAGCCAGTCAAGGTCTCTCAGGTGACTGGTGATGTGGCGTGGGATGTTCATTATGATTCTAGAAGAGGCATTCTGGATGTTCTGTAGTTTCTTTTTGAGTGTCTGGGTGGTGCTGGTGTAGAGTTCATTGATGTAGTTGAGTCTGCTGCTGACGAACACAGAGGTGACGGTTTTCCTGGACTCTGTGCAAATCCACTTGAAGCTTTTACGAAGTAGGCAGAGCATGTGGAAGAAGAGGGACGAAACAGCATTGGTTTAGTGGTTCATTGAGAGCAAGGAGTCCAGGATGATGCCAAGATATCGTGCCTGGTCTGTGGCTGTATGGGGGGTTCCAAGCACTGCTGGCCACCCAGAGTCATTCCAGGTGGAAGGGGTGGAGCCCAGGATGAGGGTTTTGTCTGAGTTAAGCTTTAAGCAGGTGTCCTTCATCCAGGTGGTGATTTCCTTCATCCCGTTGTGGACGTTATATTGGCAGCTATGTGAGAGAGAGAATCAGCTGGGTGTCATCAGCGTAGACTATGTTGAGTCTGTGGCTTCTGTAGATTGCTGCAAGCAGGCCATGTAGTTGTTGAAGAAGGTGGGGCTAACTGAGGAGCCCTGAGTCACTCCACAGCTGATCACTGTGGGTTTTTAGTTGAATGGAGGAAGACTGACTCTCTGTGTTTGGCCGGTGAAGAAGGAGCGGATCCATTCCAGGGCTGTGTCGCGGTTGCCAGTGTTGTGGAGTCTTGCACAGAGGGTGTGGTGAGCAACAGTATTGAAGGCGGCTGACAGGTCCAGGAGGATGAGGGCAGCCGTTTCGCCTCAGGTGAGTAGGGAAAGACACACAATTGATGGACGGAATGCAGAACAAATCAAAACATTCACCCCCCAGGTCAAAAGATCTAGGTTAAATCCATAATTCTTTTGCTCACCATGCCACCCCAGTTTAGACCTGGCCAAGTGTAAATCAGTCTTGACCCTTTGCCTCATGGGAACAGTCCAGCCCAAACTGCCAAGCCAGGTCCTCCCTGGACCAGAAACAAGCATCCTAGGACTGATTTCAGGGTTTCACCCCTCTTTAGCCAGGATAGCTTGATTCCAGTGGCCCATGAGCCCAGGACCCACGTCTGGACATACCTGGTGCACATAGGGCAAGAAAGCAAAAGACAAACAATTGATAGACGGAATGCAGAACAAATCAAAACATTCACCCCCAGCCAAGAGATCTGGGTTAAATCCATCATTCTTTTGCTCACCATGCCACCCCAATTTAGAACTGGCCATATGCAAATCAGTCTTGACCCTGTGCCTCATGGGAAAAGTTCAGCCCAAACTGCCAAGCCAGGTCCTCCCTGGACCGAAAACAAGAATCCTAGGACCGGTTTCGGGATTGCACCCCTCTTCAGCCAAGATAGCTTGATTCCAGTAGCACAGTGAGCCCAGGACCCACGTCTGAGTATACCTGGCGGACTTAGGGCGATAAAGCAAAAGACACACAATTCATGGACGGAATGCAGAACAAATCAAAACATTCACCCCCAGTCAAGATATCTGGGTTAAATCCATCATTCTTTTGATCACCATGCCACCCCAGTTTAGATCTGGCCACATGCAAATCAGTCTTGACCCTGTGTCTCATGGGAACAGTCCAGCCCGGACTGCCAAGCCAGGTCCTTCCTGGACCAGAAACAAGCATCCTAGTACCGGTTTCAGGGTTTTACCCCTCTTCAGCCAGGATAGCTTGATTCCAGTGGCACAGTGAGCCCAGGACCCACGTCTGGGCATACCTGGCGTACTTTGGGCGAGAAAGCTAAAGGCAAACAATTGATGGACGGAATGCAGAACAAATTAAATCATTCACCCCAAGTCAAGAGATCTGGGTTAAATCCATCATTCTTTTGCTCACCATGCCACCCCAGTTTAGACCTGGCCATATGCAAATTAGTTTTGACCCTGTGCCTCATGGGAACAGTCCAGCCCGAACTGCCAAGCCAGGTCCTCCCTGGACCGGAAACATTGTTCTTCATTCTGTCCATTAATAGTTATTTTTGCATTTGTCACCCCGAGTGGGACGGGTATGCCTAGACGTGGGTCCCGTGCTCTCCATGCCACTGGAGTCAAGCTATCCTGGCTGATGAGGGCTGACAGTCCGAAACCGGTCCTAGGATGCTTGTTTCCAGTCCAGGGAGGGCCTGGCCTGGCAGTTTGGGCTGGACTGTTACCATTGGGCACAGGGTCAAGACTGATTTGCATGTGGCTGGGTCCAAACTGGAATGGCATGGTGAGCAAACAAACAATGGATTTAGGCCCAGATCTCTGTACAGGGGTGACTGTACAACATTGTTCTGCATTCTGTTCATCAATTGTTCTTTTTGCATCAGGTGAGTAGGGTGCGGATGCCATTTGTAGAGGTGAGGAGAGTGGTTTCGGTGCCATGGTTGCTTCTGAAATCCGATTGGGAGAGGTCCAGGATGTAGTTCCTTTAGATGAACTTGGAGAGTTGGGCGTTGATGGCTTTCTCAATGACTTTGACTGGTAAGGGGAGCAGAGAGATGGGTCTGTAGTTCTTTAGGTTCGTTAGGTCGGCAGACGGTTTCTTCATTATTTGCTTGATCTCTGTGTACTTCCAGTCTTCAGGAAAGGTGACAGACTTGATGAAGCAGCTGATGGTCCCATCCATCCCCCAAGGATACAAGATCTACAGGAAGGACCGCCCCAGCCACCCAGGAGGAGGAATCGCCATCGTCCACAAATCCAGCCTCCGCCTGAGCACACTCCCTGATGAGTCCACAGAACTGATGGAACACCTTCACTTCAAGATACTGGCCAGCCCCACTGCCGCCCTCCGAGGAACCCTCATCTACCGACCCCCTGGACCCCGCGGACCCTTCGCCAACTCCATCACGACATTATCTCCCCGCAGGCCATCGCATCCACCAACTACACCCTGCTGGGAGACCTCAACTTCCACCTCAACAATCAACTGGACCCCAACACCACATGCCTCCTGGACAACCTCCAGAACATTGGACTCTGCCATATCGTGACCGAGCCCACGCACTCAGCAGGACACACCCTCGACCCCCTCTTCACTACAGGAAACTCCATCACCTTCAGCCACACCACCGAACTCCCATGGACCGACCATCGTTGCGTCCACTTCACCTTCAGAACACCCACCATCCACAGACCCCAGCACCTGCTTCAACAAAGACACTGGACCAAAATCACTGACGACCAGCTCATCTCCTCACTCAACAACTCCACCCCAACCATCGCGGAAAACGGCGACCCCAACACCGCAGCCCGAACCCTGCATAGATGGATCTCGGACAGCACCAACACCATAGCCCCCCTCAAGAAAAACAACAATACCCGTGCCAAGAAACCCAGATGGTTTACCACCGAACTTCGAGAGTCCAGGCGCACATGCCGCCGCCTCGAAAAGGCCTGGAGAAACACCAAATCCACAGAAGCCCACAACAACTTCAGAGCCGCCACCAACGCTCACCATCAACTCATCAGAGAAACGAGGAAAAAAGCGATTGAAGACAGAATCTCCACCCACGCACACAACAGCAAGGAACTCTTCAGCATCATCAAGGAGTTCGCCCAACCCACCAGCGAGTCTACCGGCATCCCTCCCTCACAAGACCTCTGCGACAAACTCAGCACCTTTTTCCACCACAAAATCAAGAGCATCTACGACAACTTCGACGAAGACAACCAACACACTGAACCCTCACCAACCACCCCCGACACCCGGAAACCAGCGATTGATGACTGGACAGCCCTCACCACCAAAGACACACTGAAGACAATGAAGTCAATCCACTCAGGGGCCCCCACGGACCCCTGCCCCCACCACATCTTCAACAGAGCCGCTGACACCATCGCACCCATGCTCTGCCACACCATCAACCTCTCCCTGGCGACCGCCTCGTTCCCCGACGACTGGAAACACGCCAAGGTCAACCCCCTCCTGAAGAAACCCTCAGAGGACCCCACTGACCTCAAAAACTACAGACCCATCTCCCTGCTCCCTTTCCCAGCGAAAGTCATCGAGAAAGCCATCAACAGCCAACTCGCCACATTCTTTGAAGAACACAACATCCTCGACTCCTCCCAATCCGGCTTCAGAAAAAAACACAGTACGGAAACCGCCCTCTCGCCGCAACAGACGACATCCGCACCCTACTGGACAAAGGAGAAACAGTAGCCCTCATCCTCCTATACCTATCAGCGGCGTTCGACACAGTCTCCCACCGCACCCTAATACGCAGACTCTATGACGCAGGAATCCAGGACAAGGCCCTCGACTGGATCTGCTCCTTCCTCTCCGGCAGGACGCAACGGGTCAGACTCCCCCCTTTCCTCTCAGACCCCACACCTACCACCTGCGGAGTCCCCCAGGGCTCCTCCCTCAGCCTGACGCTCTTCAACGTCTACATGGCTCCACTTGCCCCCATCGTCAGAACCTACGGACTCAACATTGTGTCATACGCAGACGACACCCAGCTCATCCTCTCCCTATCTAACGAGCCCAACACTGCCAGACGCAACTTTCGAGAAGGCATGGAAGCCGTCGCCAAATGGATGAAAAACAGCTGCCTACAACTAAACACCAACAAAACAGAAGTACTCATCATGGGCCCAAACCCCGACACCTGGAGCGACACCTGGTGGCTCACCGCCCTTGGAAACCCGCCAACCCCCACAGACCACGCACGCAACCTGGGAATCATCCTGGACTCCGAGCTCAAAATGGACCGCCAGATCAACTCTGTCTCATCTTCCTGCTTCCACACCCTACGCCTCCTTCGTAAGACTTTCAAATGGATCCCCCTCGAACACCGAAAGACAGTCACTCACGCCCTGGTCACCAGCAGACTTAACTACGGCAACGCACTCTACGCCAGAATAAACAAAAACCTCATCCGCAAGCTACAGAACATCCAGAACGCCGCAAGACTGGTCCTCAACCTGCCAAAACACTGCCACATCTCCCAGCACCTGCGCACACTCCACTGGCTCCCCGTCGAGGCGAGAATCCCCTTTAAGATGCTCATCCACGCACACAAGGCCCTCCACGGCACCGGACCAGCATACCTGAACAGCCGGCTCAAATTCCACGCACCCCAAAGGACCCTACGATCAGCCCAGCTCTCCTACGCCGAGGTCCCCCACACCAGAAAGACCAGATCGGGAGGCCGCTCCTTTTCCTTCCTCGCGGCCAAAGCATGGAACGCCCTTCTGCTCCACCTCAGACAGACAACATCCCTCCCCATCTTCACAAGAAACCTCAAAACCTGGGTCTTCGACAGACCCCCTCCTTGATGAAATGGAACCTGCACCCCCCCCCACCCCTAGCGCCTTGAGACCCTTACGGGTGAGTAATTGCGCTTAAACAAACTGCTGATTGATTGATTGATGGTGGGGCAGATTTTGGGTATGATGGAGGTCCTGGCTCTGTTAAAGAAGTGGTGAGGGCAGGGATCTGAGGGGGTTCCGGAGTGAATGCTTTTCATGATCCTGAGGGTGTCATCAGTGGTAAGGGTAGTCCAGTTGGGCAAGGTCTGCTGGGGTCTGGAGCCATTGGGGGTGGTGGTTGTGGGTGAAGTGGGTGGGTCTTATGTAGTGAAGACGTCATAGATCTCCTTGATCTTGCGATGGAAGAAGGTAGCCAGGCTGTTGTAGAGGTCTTGAGAGGGGGGAATGTCTGCTGTCTCTTAGCTGAGTTTGCCAAATTCTTTGACCGCGTCAAAGAGTTCTTTTCTATTGTGTGAGTTGGCGTTGATACGTTCCCGTATGGCAGCTTTCTTTGTAGTTCTGATGAGGTGGTGGTGTGTGGTGATGGCAGTTTTGAAAGCTATGTGGTCTGCCACGATCTTCATGCTCCTCCATCTTTCTCGAGCCTTCTCAAGGGATGTTTGTGCTTCTTCTCTCTATAGTGTCAATTTAGGCTCAGTTCCCTGTTTTCAAAAGCTAACTGGAGCTTACTTCAATCTAACTTGGTCTCTAAACTTCACTTCCTCCTACTTCCCTATTTAGAACAAGACATTATGCAGAAGGTGTTCACACCCACTGAGCCTCAATGTACCTGGCTGTTGCCCCTCCCCTATTACCACACTGCTTGACACAACATGCTGCTCACTTTCGGGGATGGTATAAACGCAGCAATGGCATGCGCAACAGAAGCCAAATGTTTGCTAGTGGCTGCTGCATCTTAAGCATAGGGCACAATATTATACAGTTCACTTAACGCTCTCTCATTCACTTAATAAGCAGATAGATTTTATTTTTTGCAAGTGGGATGCTAATATGTATTTATAAATCGTGCAAAATGGCCCCAATGCACATTATGAGCAGCCGCCACTGGCAGAACACCAACACAAGTCCCATCTACCGAAAGGATCTGAGAGTGATAAGCGAGTTTGTTGTCAATCCAGACTCCAAGATTCTAAGCTATAGAAGTTGGTTACAGTCTTCGGCCACAATTTGTACATTTCCTGGTCACCCATTTGCCCAAAGAGAAGAATCTCTGTTTTATCAGCATTGCATTGTAAATTGCTCGCTTGTAGCCAGATTAGTGAATTTGCAGGCATGAATGAACAGTGAGTGGATCCTATGTCTGCCGAATTGGGCTCAAATGTCAAGAGTGGCTTTGTATGATCCACAAGAGAGGTAATATTCACCCCAAAGGATTCAGTAAGTTTGGCAATGGGTGCCATATAGATGTTGAATAAATTGTGGCTTAGCGACAAGTCTTGAGGCACCCCAAACCTCAATTGCTTGCAGCCTAACTTGTAGGGTTGCAGCAATATATTCTGCTCTCTTTTGTTAAAAAAGGATTTAATCCACCTTCCGGCTGCCCTGTGATTGCAGCTCATCTACCCGCAAAAGAAGAATTACATGGGAGACAGTATCAAATGCTGCAGATAAATCAAGCAATATAAGTGTAGCGCCTTTTCTACCTCAGTAAAGTTGTCTCTGTAGTATGATGTGGATGATAGCCCGATTGAGTGTTAGCACAGGCCGGGAGAAGCAAACTAGGGATGACATTTGATAAGATCAAGGGTTCCGCTGATTCTTTTTTCAGTATGGGAAATACTTTTGCTCTTTTCTATCTAGGTGGCATCACCGCCGAGTCAACAGAGCTATAACAAAACTTAATGAGGAAAAGCAGACTAACTTCAGCTGAAGAGGCAGCAAAGCAGATTGTTATGGGTCACGTGGCGAGCCTGATTTGTGCTGTCTTAGAACTAGTTCAGTTTTAAGGTAGTGAATGGACCAAATTTGTGTAAACTGACTCCAGCCTTCCCGGCTGGTTCGGGCGCCATGTACCATAAAGGCAACGTGGCGAACTTCCAATCCTGCTGCAGCCCAGTGTGGATTTTTATCATCGAAAAAAGTGGCACATTTTTCGCTAAGTTCCACTGAGGCTGGTATGCTTGGAGTAATAGCGATGGGATTCATAAACAAGCATTGAAAATGCAACAGGTCTCGCCTTTGGTTAAGTTAAAGCCATTTGCTTTGCTAATGGTATTGCGGGGAATGAGATTTTAATATCTTTTATGATCAATTTTGATAACTTATCTCATTCGTAAATTTTGGATCGGTTGTTATCTGTCATTGAGTAAAAGACAACCCCTGCATAGATTAGATAAACCCCATAAACTGACGCAACTCTGAAGAACCACTTACAACTGATGAAGTTTAAAAGTTTTAATATAAAATTAAGAAAAGTTGCAAATACAATCCTCTCAGGATAAAATTCAGCAAATATACAGGAACTAGAAGGAACATATATTCCCTAAAGAACCTCAATCTACAAACGAATACAATTAAAGTCAGTTCCAGAATCATTAAATTAAAAAGCATAGATATGATGTGGTTCCGTTGCGTCATCTACAAAAGGAAAGAATACAAGTTAAATCTGTCCCGACTCTATACTAGGTGACATCCCTACTTCGCAAGTTTCTAGTACCCTAAAAAGGTGTCAGCAGTTTGACTCCCTAAGAAGTTCAAACTCTCTTAACCTCTAAAGGTAACTTAAGTTTAAGAAGCAGTACCCTCTCTGCCTACCCATCCGATCTCTAAGGGTCCTCGGCCTACTGCTCTCTTGCGCTCTGATCTCTCTCAGCGCATCTGCTCAAGTCATCTGCTCTTTCTAACTTGCCTCTCGCTGTTCTCGCTGAGCTCTTGCCATCTTCTCCCCGGGGTGCTGTCCCTAAAATACACAATCACAGTGTGGGTGGAACGCCCCTTCGACGCCCACCACGGACTTTCCCCCATGATGTCATTTTCTAGCTCTTTCCATGGCTTCGTCTCCTCGCGTCGTCCGTTAAGTTGACCTTTCTCCTTAGACGCCATCTTCGTCTTCTTACTGGTGACTTCATTTGACTTTACCTTTGACACTTTCGGAGCAAAATCTATCACCTTATCAGAACTTTACTCTTTACGACTATATACGTAACCTTTCTTGGTCTTGTGAATGGTCATTTCAAAACAAGACTCAAATTCCAATCGTCTCCTCTCATGTTTAGGCAATAAACTTCGTCCGACATTGTCACCTTAAATCTAACAAGAACTAGACTCTTCGGCTCGCACATTCAAGTGAAGGCTATTCACGACTCCTATGAGCCCACTAAATTACCAACAGCGGACTACACTCCTGCAAACCCTTGGTCAGTCAGGTTATAATCACAAATGACCTAAAACTCTTCTAACATTCCTACAACTTCTTCTACACAGTATAACCTTTAACACACATTTATATATGATCGCATTTAGCAAATCCCTTGCTTATAAGTGAATACATTTTACATAGAATATAAATTACATAGAATATAACTTTATATTCTCATTTGTTACATCGTTATATATATATGCTCTCTGCACATTTCTCCATGTTACACTTCTCGCCGTTTCTGCATTTAAAGTTACACACGTACATGAATTCTGCTTTGCACGTTCTTCTGTTCGTGAGCATTTCTACACATTTCTACATTAGCCCACTACGTATACGGGCCTTCTAAATCTAATACATTCTAAAGTGAATACAGAATACATTTCCTATATTACTTTGGTCACATCTGTTAAATTTATGCTATAAGGGTCAACTTCACGTTCGATATACATTTCATTCCTACGTTTATACGATATGCTTGTAAATATGACTCGGATATACATTTTATTCAAATTGCGCTCTCTCAGTTCCCCCCTTTGATGACTTTTAGGAGTCATCACTAAATGCAATTTGAATAGCACCTTTAAACAGAACTAGTTACATCATTTCCTCTTTTCATCATTTCAAGTGCTCTCAAACTTTTATACTGTTGATCTTGTAAAGCAGCTAATCTCCTTTCTTGTTCTCTCATAGATCTTTGTAACCGGTTCGTCCTATACCATTTATATAGTTTCACAAATCCTAACAATGTGATTATACAAATTAATACTATTAATACAGGTTTTAATATATACCATACAATGCTTTTACCAAGGTTGGCAAACCAACTTCCAACCTTTCCTACTCCATGACCTACTTTTTCCCAAACATTTATTTTTGTCAAATCTTCGATTTCTTGATGTATCTGTGTAATGTTTCTTATGACCTTCTCAAGTGGTTTTGAATTATCAGGAATATAAGTACAACATTCCTGGACCTTCAAAGCCTTGCAAACTCCGCCTTCTTTTGCTAATAGCACATCAAGAGCAAGTCGATTCTGAAGAACCATTGCTCTAATCGATTGCATCTCACCTTCTACTAGCATTAATGACCTTGCAGTACTTGCAGATAATCTATCTACGACTGTAGCTAGTCTCCTGATCTTAACATCGTTAAGTATTAAACCTAACATAGGAAACATCGCTCCAAATACGTCTCCTACTACTTCTGCATCTCCTACTTCTCTTTTCGTTCTTGTCGAAGCCTTGCCTTCTATGATCGCTAAATCCTTTGCATGATATATTTTGGGGAAGACAATTGCCAAGTAACACGAACCATACCAATTGTCAGGCAGTTTTACATAGGCATTTCTTCCGCATACAAAATATACATTAGGAATCACTTGCATCTCCTTCATGAAATCTTTCGTGTAGTACTCTAATCTAAAAGCATGTTCGCAATTAACTTCACCTACAAATACGTTCTCATAATATGTCTTGCTTCGAGTTAAACATAACTTTCCTTTCTGCGTTCTATCCAAAGCTATTGGACCATTACTCCCTTTCTTTTTATGTGCCTTCTCTTCTTCGGTCCAGTCAGTTTTCCACTGTCCTGACATTTTCAGAATCTTCTGCCTTCTGTATCGGTCATCTACTTGTCCTATGAACTTTTTCTCAACTCTGACACTTTGCAAGTCAGATTATTTCTGCGTGCGTATGATGTATCTAATGTATCCCAAGGAAGAAAGAATTTGGCTAGTCTATCCTCCTTTTTATAATAGTCCCACTTATTCATTTGTTTATAATTCGGAACTTCAGGCAGTACCGAATCATAATTCGAAAAGTAGTACTCAAATCCTTCTCTACCATAAAATATACTAAGCAGTAAACTACATGTTATCCCATAAGTCAGTGGGAGATGATGATATCGGATGCCCTCATCTACAGAAGCCGGCAATTGCATACATACATAGCAATCTTTGGCCTCCATGGCATCGATATATTCATATAATAGTTTGGCATATGCATTTGACCTAAAGTTTCCCTGTGACTCGTCTACGTGTAACCTACGAGCTTCATCTGCCAGTAACGCTTTTTCACGGATAACATTGCTCTCCTCCTTCTTCCCATCAAGAGCAGGTTTCAAAGTCGTTACAGGTTTTACATCCGCTATTTCTTTATCAGTTTCATGTCCTATTATGTATGATATTGTCACTACTGTAATTATGAGAAAAATTACTACTGCTATTAGTGTACCTATTATGCATTTGGCTTTTCGGTTTGGGTTGCCGTTCTCCATGTTACCAAAACAGCGTAGCTCCTTCTTTTGCGAAAAAGTTTTCTTTTCCTTTCCAGTCTTTGCTTTATTTGCTTTATTTTCTTCTCAGTTTGTAAAGTGCTCTTTATCAACAAAGTCTCTTTTTCGCAACAATGTCTCTTTATCTTTAACAACAGACAACCCTAACCCTTCTCCGTCCTCTAAATGTAATCCCTAATTTTATTCTTCTTTCCACTCGGCGCTAGGTTATCTTCTTCTTTATAACTTAACAAAGTCTTTACGCATCAACAATTATTCTCGTACCTGCAGCTTTCACAACAAGTTCCAATAGTTCAAAACGAATGACTTTTTCTTCTTCTTCCGGAATTTGATGACCAAAAGTTGGAAACTGTAATCGATTTAGCACTAGATCTTTGATCCGACTCAAGTATGGGGGTATGGGAAGTGTGAAAGTCAGTAACCCCTCAGTCTCGAGTCCAGGCGTCAACATCCATATCTCCACTGCCACAAATGGATCGAGATCGATTACTTTCACTTCTCTCACTCTCCCAGATTTCTGTCCCCAAGACATCTGCTAGATAAGTCCACTCTGGGGTGGCGTACCTTCTGCAGGGCACACGTACCCTTTTCGATCTTCTCGGACTCTCAGTTCCTGAGTCTGTAGTTTCCTCCTCTTGATCCGACTCTTCAGAGATTGGGACAAGAGTTTTCTCCTGTTGTGCCTTTAAGCTTGGCCTTCTCCTTCTCTCTGGCCAACTAGCTTCGTCACTCCTTGTCCTCCTGCTCCTTGTTCTTGGACTTGTCTCTTGGTCACTCTCAGCTTGTTCAGTATCTGATTCGATCTCCCAGTTACTTTCTTCTCCTGAGGCGACTTCGGTCTCACTGGTGTCCTGACCTTCATCGACCTGTTCTGACACAGATTCAGCCTCTTCGATCACCTCCACAGCTTGGCTTTCCCCCTCTGTGGCTTCTCCGTTTTCCGCTGGATTCTCATCCGAGAGAGGAGCTGTTTCTTCTAGAGGTGTCGGCACTCTTTGAGTGTGTGAAGCATGTATCCAATTTGGCAGGCCTCCACACTTCACTGCAGTGTTCGTGACAAGTATGACTTGAAATGGTCCTCGCCAGCGCACGTCTAAGCAGTTCTTCCTGACATGCTTTTTCACCAAGACCCAGTCCCCCGGACTCAGGTCATGGCACAAGTCTTGTGCTGATGGAACCTCTGCAGCCTGGACCTGAAGGGACACAGAATTAATGGCATCAGATAGTCCCTTGCAGTAGTCCAAGATCAAGTCGTCTGTGATGTTCAACAATGCTGCCGTCGGAACCGATGGCAATCTCATAGCTCTCCCCATTAGCACTTCATGTGGAGAGAGACCTGTTTTTCTATCTGGTGTGCTACGTATGCTCATAAGAACCACTGGTAGTGCGTCTGGCCAACTCAGGGATGTTGATGAACAAACTTTGGCAAGTCTGGACTTGATTGTGCCGTTGATTTGCTCTACAATCCCTGAAGCTTCTGGTCGATAACTGCAATGGAGCTTCTGATCGATACTCAAAGCTGAACATAGCATCTTCACTATTTCGCTGTTGAAATGAGTTCCTCTGTCCGATTCCAAAGAGGATGGCACCCCAAACCTCGGTATTAACTCTCTAAGTAATAGTTTTGCTACTGTAAGTGTATCGCATCTACGTGTAGGGTAAGCTTCAACCCATCTAGAAAATATACAGACAATCACTAAAACGTATCTGAGTCTGTTGCATTTAGGCATTTCTATGAAATCAAGCTGCATCCTATTGAAAGGCCCCCCAGACCTCCCAATGTGACTCAATGTGACTGGTGTTCTCTTTCCTACATTTAGTTGCTGACAGATCGCACATCGCTGACATACTGCTTCTGCCGCTACTCTAAATTTAGGGTTAAACCACGTTTGTCTGAATACTCTCACCATGGCATCTCTACCTATGTGTGCTGATCCATGCAATTTCCTTGCCATTGGACTAACAAGTTCATTTGGTAAAACTGCTCTCCCATCTGCAGAAATCCAGAAATTCATTTCGCTCTTTATACACCCAGCTGTTTCCCAGCCCTTTTTCTCCTCATCTGGTGCATTCTCCTGAACACTCTTTAGCTCATCCCACGTATCTACAGTGTCTAACAACATTGTCAATTCAGTTCTTTCTTGGATTCCCCCCACTTTCACATCAGTGTGAGAATATCCTTGTTCTGCGCAGTAACGCGCTACCTCGTCGGCATAGCGATTGCCCTGCGACACAAAGTCTACATTCTTCGTGTGCGCAGCACATTTGACAACCGCAATAGCTGTCGGACCTTGCAATGCATCTAACAATAGTCTTACGAATTCTCCATTCCTAATGGGAGAACCCGAGGAGGTCATGTAACCTCTCTGAGACCATAACTGCCCGTAATCGTGAACTACCCCGAAACCATACTGGCTATCGGTGTATATGGTGACTCGAATTTTGTTACCTGCTAAACAGGCACGCGTCAAAGCAATAATTTCAGCTACCTGAGCGGAATGTACTCCTTCCAGGCAAGCGGCTTCTACAACTCTGGTGATTGTACAAACTGCATAAGCTGCTCTCAGCTGACCGATATCGTCTCTTACGCATGAACCATCAACAAAGAAAATTTCATCGGGGTCAGTTAATGGCTCATCTACGATATCTGGTCTCGGTTTGGTGCATAGTTCAGTCACATCAGGGCAGTCGTGATCTGTACAAATTTCATCATCCACATCATTTGGAAGTGGCATCAAAGTTGCAGGATTCAAGACGGAGCATCTTTTTAGGGTCACATTCTCGGCAGCCAATATGACCTGTTCGTAGCGTGTGAGCCTGCTATTCGTCAGATGCTGAGTCTTAGTCCTGGTCATTAACAATTCCACAGAATGCGGTACATACACCACTAACTGATGTCCCATTACCACGCTTTCAGAACGTTCAATGCTGACACCCGTTGCAGCAACGGATTTGAGACATCCGGGCAACGCTGCGGCTACTGGATCTAATGTAGCCGAAAAATACGCAACTGGCCTACGCGCATCTCCATGTATCTGGGCCAAAACTGCTAAAGCGCATCCCTCTCTTTCGCAGCAGTAAAGCAAAAATGGTTTTGTGTAATCAGGCATTCCTAAAGCCGGGGCGCGACATAAGTCCTCCCTCAGCTGTAAAAACGCCATCAAACAATCTTTGTCCCATGGTACCGGATCACTCACTCCTTTGTGCGTCAGCTGTAATAACGGCTTTGCCTTCAGTGAGAAGTTGGCTATCCACTGTCGACAATAACCGACCATGCCTAGAAACATCCTGACTTCTCTCTGTGTTTTAGGCGCGTTCATTTTCATAATCGCCTCTATTCTGTCTGGAGACACCTTCCGTTTCCCCTTTTCAATCCTGTGGCCCAAGTATTGCACTTCGGTAAGACAATATTGCAATTTACTTGGAGACACCTTGTGCCCGTTCTCGGCCAAGTGATTTAGTAAGGTGATGGTGTCTACTCTGCAAGCTTCCTCAGTTTCTGACGCAACTAGGAGGTCGTCTATGTACTGGACCAGAACCGAATTCTTGGGCAGTACTAGACTTTCAAGATTTTTCTTCAATAGCTGGTTAAAAATCGATGGGCTTTCTGTATACCCCTGAGGGATACGACACCATGTTAAAACGCGATTTTCCAGCTTAAAAGCGAAAAGATACTGGCTATCTTCATCTAAAGGAATCGAAAAGAAAGCCTGGCACAAATCTATCACTGTAAACCATTCAGCTTGGAACGGTATCTGAAACAATATTACTGATGGATTCGGTACCACTGGACAACATGAGACAACAATATTATTAATCTTTCGAAGGTCCTGCACTATTCTATATTTTCCACTAGGCTTCTGCAAACCCATAATCGGGGAGTTACATGGACTACCCACGATCTCCTTCAGTATTCCCTGTTTAATCATGGATTCGATCACAGGCTTTATTCCTGCAATCGTCTCCGGTGTCAACTTCTATTGTGGTGTTCTTGGATACTCGGCATTGGGTCTTACCATGATCTTCACTGGTTCTACCCCTTTAATCAATCCTATTTCTTCTCCAGTAAAATCCCACACCTCAGCTGACACTTTCTCCCTCAAATCCTGTGGAAGTTCCTCCACTGTTAAGGTAGGATATAGATCCACGCATTCCTGCGAGTTTACAACCTTGAAATCGGCATCCTCATCGTTGGTCTGCACTTCTACTCCTTCAGGTGTGCAATGTATTGTGCAATTCAGTTTACACAACAGATCTCTTCCTAGTAAACACACCGGGCTAGAATCACAGATCACAAACTGATGTTCGTCACTGTAATTCCCTATCTTCACTGACACTGGTTCCGTCAGAGGATTCGTCATCCTCTTGTTTGCGACTCCTACCACCTGAATCATCTCTCCTGATATCGGCAGACCTGGGACTACCGCTGATCTCAACGTGGATCTAGTGGCTCCCGTATCCACCAAAAAGGTCGTAGGACATCCAGCTACTTCGGCTTCTTCGTATGGTCCTCTCTGATCTACTTCCAGGGCTGCTCCTAGAGTACAGTCTTCTTCCCTATTCACTCGTTGCCCTGTAAGAGGATCAACGTAGTAGCATTCTTCTCCTCCTACAAACAATGGCATTTGTCTATAGGTTTTCCCTCCATTTGCAATGCGAGGCGGTTGAGGAAACGGGGCTCGAGGAGTCTGAGTCCCCCCTTTGATAAACTTTCCCTTCGGGACTGTTGCTCCCTTAACCACGTTGTTCTGTACCTCTTCCTCCTCCTGTTCTAATTCCCCTGTCTCGGTATTATACGGACACTCGCGTCTCCAATGTCCCACCTCGTTACACTGATGACACCTGGTTGTCCTTTTCAGTGTTGCGATATCTATTCTCGGTCTCGGTCTTTCTTCCTCATCTCTGCTCTGATTATTCTGTTTCTTTGCTGGCGTTCCTTGTTGCCGCTGTCCACCCTTTCCAGCTGCTTGCATCTGTACTAACATCAGCTTTTCCTTAAGCTTCTTTGCCTTTGAATCTATCTCATCGCTACAGTATCTTGCATACCTCAGAATCTCATCTAAAGGTTTGTTCTGCCAGCAGATCAAATGCTGTTGAATCATCAGGCTTATGTCTGGTCTCAATCCGAGAACAAACTTCGACACAAACTGTCCTATGTCTTTAGGATCCATTACGTCCAATCCACTGTATTGTTTGAATGCTTTCAGTAATCTCTCATAGAACTCGTGAACGGTCTCTTTAGGCTCCTGAGTTGTTCGATCTATCTTAACCCAATCTATGTCCTGCACCGGTACTTTCTCTTTTAGCCATGTTATTACTCTCTCGTATTTTTCCATGACTCTGTCTGATGGACCGTTTGTCTGGGTATCTCTCGGAGGCTCACAAGTGGGCCATTCAATACTAAGTTTGCATGCCGTCCACAAATCTCCGGGTACCACGATATCGAACAAAGTGTTCAAATCGATCCACAGTACCTTAGAGATTTTCACGAATCTCTCTACCTGCTTGTACCACTCCACGGGGTTCTCTCTAAGTTTTGGGAAAGAATTAGTGAATGCCGCTAAATCCCCCCTACTCCAGGGTACATGAACGTAGTTTCCGTTCGCGATTTCTCGCAAAGGGAAAGCTTCCTTTCGCATTAGGTCTGTATCCTGGGACTTCACAAGTGTACTCCGTCTGACAGATCCCCTCTTGGACCATTTTTCCTCCCATCTATCCAGATCTCTCCATATTCTAATACACATGATTAGTTCCCTTATGTGTACTCTTAGCCCAATCGTTCTACGCTCATCTAGATCCCGATCCGTGCAATTCAGCCTATGGTTGGCCTGTAAGGCTTTTGTTCGTGACATGTCTATCATATACTTTTCTGCTAATTCGGATAACTTTTCATGAGCTGCCCTTGCTTTTCGAGTAACATCCTTAGATAAAAACAGTATTTCATCTGGATCGTACAGCTCTAACCTTTCTATTGCCACTGTGCCATCAATTATTTCATCCAAGTCTGATTTTAAACTCATTACATCTATGCGTCTTGCTTTTATTTCAGCTCTCAGTACGTCAGACCTAGGTTGTTCTCTTGCATCCCTCTCACCTCCACTATGCGCCCTACGCCTAAGCACAGGTGAGTTATGAGGAATTTTTCTTCCATCTCTTTGTTCCCACCTCTCTAGATCCCAAGCCTTTCCATCTTCCCTTGGGGTATGGTGGAACAATGCTCCATCCCTCAACCCTACATTCCGTCTTTTCGGCTCGGTTTCTCCAGATACGAGATAGGATCCTCCGTGCTGTTCTAATCCACTGTAACTTGCTTGCTGTCTAGTGTCACTCAACAAACGATAAGGACCTTCATGGCCCTCCATGCTCCCTCGATCTCGTTCGTGATCACCGGATGTATGGCGAGACGTTTCGCGACTCCCTATATTCTCATGACTTCGTTCTTGATCACCGGACGCATGGCGAGACCCTTCACGACTCTCTATGTTCCCGTGATTCCAATGTTGCATATTTTCATCCGGGGTATGGTGTGTGCATCTGAAAGTATTTCGGTACTCCTGCGTCCTTCGTTCTCCCTCACTAAAGGTGACGCGAGGCACTTCCCCACACCCTGCACTCCTGTCGTTGCACGTTTGCCTATTGCCACTAGTAGTAGGGCAAGTATCTCCCCTGCTTCCTTGACTCCCTCTCTCCCACTCCGGGCTGCTTTCGCCAGCTCCACAATGAGAGAGGATCTTGTTATCCTGGTCTCTCCACTCTGCTCCTATTTCTAAACTTTTACTCCGAGCCTCTTCGGCAGTATCCCATTCTTTCAGATATTCCCTTAATTCCTTATAGGATTTCGGTTTCGGTCCCCTCAAATCCATTGATCCTCTTTGACCCCCTTGTTCTATCCAGGGACCCGTTGCGGAATCTAATGGGGTACTCCGACTCACTGGTGCTAGTATCTGCCTCTGAGGATTTATCGTGTTATTCCTATTCTCCATCTCTGCCCTTTCCCTGTCCCATCTTGCCTGTTCCTCCTGCTGGACCCCCTCTGGGTTATAGATTGGCACTATAGGGCCTATGGTAACAGGTACTTGTAGAGCGTCTGGCATTTGGTACGATTGTGCATGCTGTATTTCTGGCACCTTCTGGACCACGAATCTTCCTACTACTCTCTGTTCGGAACTAGATTGAAGTACTTCCTCACCTTTCTTGGTATCCCACTCTGTTACTGGGATCGATTTATATTCCCCCCATCTAGCTCCGTCCTCTTGCTGTAGTACGGGGCTTGCAACTTCGCTGTTGTACGGAGGTGGTCTATCTGTTAGTAGTCTCTCTATCAGATCCTCCTCTGTCTCGCTATCCTCATCTTCTTCCAGAGGTTTCTTTTCTCCCGTAGCTTCTATCATGGTGAACAGTTTGTCTGCTTCTATCTTTTGCACTCTCCACTTCTTAGCTTCCTCATCCCATTTCGCATCCTGCACTGCCTTTACTGATCGTCTCACTCTTTCTTGGCGCCTCTTTAAATTTCTTTCGTGTGCTGCTCTAAACCATGCACTAAGTGCTTCGAACTGTGTTGGCCTCGGTAGAGGTCTCGCTGCAAGCATTACTGCTTTCAGTTGGTTCAACACTTCTAACTTAAATGTTCCGAATCTCGGAAACGTCAGTTCCTTATTCCCTTCTGTTAGCCTATTCCACTCGGAGATCCACATTATCGAGTGTAAGCCTACATTTACTGCCATATGATAAGCTGGTGTGCCTTCTGGTGGAGCTTCTTCTCCGGCATATAAGTTTCTTCTATTTCTCTTAAAGATTGCCTTTAAACTCTTAAAGCACTTCATTTTTGATAATCTACGATTTTTCTTATCAATTCTCTTCCTTATTTACGTCCCGATGACAAACCACCAATCCCTGTGCGACTCTCGCTAATCAGCCTATCCCAACGCGGTTCTATGCCAACCGACCAATCTCAGCGCGGCTCTACGCTGACGTCACTTGTCCCCTCTGCAGCAGTTCCCCTCCTTTCTCAACTCGTCTCGCGGTCTTGCATGCGTTTCATTCATACGCCGAAAAATGACTACTTCCGTCCAAGCGATTACTTTTCTCTGACTGTACGGCCACAGTCTAACTGTAATTGTCACCTCAACTGGCGAGACGTCTTCCTCTTACGGTCAGACGCTCACCTTAACTGATAGGTTACTTACACACAGTAAACGTACGACCAGCGTCCGTTACTCATACACTCACTCAAACGCTCCCCCTATCATCGGTCTGCGGGCGATCAATGGTACCTCATGACCCCCTTTAAATGGTAGACAAATTACTCTGGGTGTTCGATACACCCGAACCACTTAAGCCCTCTCTGGACATAAGATTTTATCCGGTTGCGCGCGCTCACAACCTTCCCCCAATCACACTACAGGCATTCAACTCCGCTTGACATTACAACACAGGAACAACATAAAACACCGCAATCTTACAACGCATGACCCTTATACTCACTCTCGACCGACTCTGCTGCTTTTCTCTCGACGCACAGTCAGCACCTTCTTCGGCAGGGATTCTTCTTCTGGTCGTCGATGACTAGGGACCTTGGGGTAATCTAACCTAACCTAGGTTGTCTTCCTCAAGAAGAAAACCATCTTTCTCTGCTACCAACTGCGGGGAATGAGATTTTAATATCTTTTATGATCAATTTTGATAACTTATCTCATTCGTAAATTTTGGATCGGTTGTTATCTGTCATTGAGTAAAAGACAACCCCTGCATAGATTAGATAAACCCCATAAACTGACGCAACTCTGAAGAACCACTTACAACTGATGAAGTTTAAAAGTTTTAATATAAAATTAAGAAAAGTTGCAAATACAATCCTCTCAGGATAAAATTCAGCAAATATACAGGAACTAGAAGGAACATATATTCCCTAAAGAACCTCAATCTACAAACGAATACAATTAAAGTCAGTTCCAGAATCATTAAATTAAAAAGCATAGATATGATGTGGTTCCGTTGCGTCATCTACAAAAGGAAAGAATACAAGTTAAATCTGTCCCTACTCTATACTAGGTGACATCCCTACTTCGCAAGTTTCTAGTACCCTAAAAAGGTGTCAGCAGTTTGACTCCCTAAGAAGTTCAAACTCTCTTAACCTCTAAAGGTAACTTAAGTTTAAGAAGCAGTACCCTCTCTGCCTACCCATCCGATCTCTAAGGGTCCTCGGCCTACTGCTCTCTTGCGCTCTGATCTCTCTCAGCGCATCTGCTCAAGTCATCTGCTCTTTCTAACTTGCCTCTCGCTGTTCTCGCTGAGCTCTTGCCATCTTCTCCCCGGGGTGCTGTCCCTAAAATACACAATCACAGTGTGGGTGGAACGCCCCTTCGACGCCCACCACGGACTTTCCCCCATGATGTCATTTTCTAGCTCTTTCCATGGCTTCGTCTCCTCGCGTCGTCCGTTAAGTTGACCTTTCTCCTTAGACGCCATCTTCGTCTTCTTGCTGGTGACTTCATTTGACTTTACCTTTGACACTTTCGGAGCAAAATCTATCACCTTATCAGAACTTTACTCTTTACGACTATATACGTAACCTTTCTTGGTCTTGTGAATGGTCATTTCAAAACAAGACTCAAATTCCAATCGTCTCCTCTCATGTTTAGGCAATAAACTTCGTCCGACATTGTCACCTTAAATCTAACAAGAACTAGACTCTTCGGCTCGCACATTCAAGTGAAGGCTATTCACGACTCCTATGAGCCCACTAAATTACCAACAGCGGACTACACTCCTGCGAACCCTTGGTCAGTCAGGTTATAATCACAAATGACCTAAAACTCTTCTAACATTCCTACAACTTCTTCTACACAGTATAACCTTTAACACACATTTATATATGATCGCATTTAGCAAATCCCTTGCTTATAAGTGAATACATTTTACATAGAATATAAATTACATAGAATATAACTTTATATTCTCATTTGTTACATCGTTATATATATATGCTCTCTGCACATTCTCCATGTTACACTTCTCGCCGTTTCTGCATTTAAAGTTACACACGTACATGAATTCTGCTTTGCACGTTCTTCTGTTCGTGAGCATTTCTACACATTTCTACATTAGCCCACTACGTATACGGGCCTTCTAAATCTAATACATTCTAAAGTGAATACAGAATACATTTCCTATATTACTTTGGTCACATCTGTTAAATTTATGCTATAAGCGTCAACTTCACGTTCGATATACATTTCATTCCTACGTTTATACGATATGCTTGTAAATATGACTCGGATATACATTTTATTCAAATTGCGCTCTCTCAGTATTGTATAGCAAAGCGAATGGCTTTAACTTAAGAAAAGGCGACACCTATTGCATTTGTAATGCTTGTTAAGAACCTGCAGCAGTGCATGGCAAATAAAACTCTGCAACTACCTGTTTGAACTAATAGGAAAGTTACAGCAACTGCATTTAAATAACCCTTTCAGTCTACCATTATATATCTTGCTGGACAGTATTATCTGTTTAGTTATTCGCTAACTTTAATTTATTTTAGGAAAAGGTATGCAATTACTGTAGTTTCTCCCTCTTTCGGGGGTAAAGAGATATATTCTAATGCACTCTGGTTTGGTCATTTTGAAATGTGAATGACTAGCAGGATGGAAATGCAACTGTGCCTGAATGCTGGCTGCTAAGGAATGTAACAAAGTAGTGGGTTGTCCTAAAGGAGCTAGTTGGTCAATAAAATAAACATCCATAAACCCCACAAACATTTTCCATTGTCCAAAAGTATTTTACCTTCAGCCTTTTCCAGCTAAAAAGGTACCACTTCTCTGGAACAGGAAGAGGCATGACTGCTTATTTAAAATTCATATCTAATGCAGGAACCCAGGGAAGGATCACTAATCTCTTGCTGTTCTGGTCGACTAAAGAACGGTTTAGCGAACCCGAAGCAAATAGCATTGCTAAAGTCCAGACGGGACTGGATAATTTAAATGCCACAACTACCCTATGGGCAAAAGAGAAATAAGCATTAACAAAAGCATGCAATAAAGTCACATTTAAAAGTAGACAGCTGCCAGACTGCACTCAGACTTTCTCTCATTACAGCTCAGAGGGTTAGCACCTGCTGCACAGAACCTGCAGGCCACACGTGTTTATCACAGGGACTGGACATGTGTTTCATCATTCCAATGTTGCCAAAAGCAGTTTCCTTGATTTGGGCAGTGCTAGTAGCACCTGTGCTTTGCGTGAGAAATCGCTATAAAGGGTATGTTACGAATTGTAAAGTGCTTGTTACGGTAATTACTAGCCGAACACCTGTCTGCTTTTAACCAAACTGCAAATCACTCGCCAACACAGCGCCCGTGCATTGATACCCGCAACAGAAACGGCCCATCACACTAAATAGAAACAGAGTAAAAGTCTGACCTTGAGATGAGCCCTGCAGATGCCCCAACTGAAGCTCCCCGCACTGTGCTCGTGCTGCACTTACCATGTCAGCACTGCCCAAGGTGTGAACTGTTGTGAAAGTGCTTTTGCTTCGGCCTTGCACGTGCCCCCCAGAGCCGTGTCATCTGCAGTGGGGTCTCTGCTGGCCACCGGGACCATGCTGCCCTCCCCACCCCCGTCGCAACCACCCGCCACTGCTGGCGACAAAACAGGTGTGAGGGTTGACCATCTGCCCCTGGGCACAAGGCAGGGCCTTATTTAAAGACCCACAAGCGTTTGTGCGAAGGCAACGAGGCTGCAAATTGTCATGTTAAAGGCCTGCTACCTGCGCTTTGTTAACATGACAGGTATAGTTGTAGAGCGCCATAGCCTCAAGGCGCTATTGAGATATAACAGATCGGCCCTCATGGTTAGGGACACAGGGCCCGATTCACAGAACTAACTTAAGACAAAATCCTAAACATACTACTTTTGGTATTCACAGAAGTTAGGATTTTGTCTTAAGTTTGTCTTAAGACAGACTTAAAACAGACTTAAGTTAGGATTTTGTCTTAAGTCTGTCTTAAGTCTGTCTTAAGACAAACTTAAGACAAAATCCTAACTTCTGTGAATACCAAAATTAGTAAGTTTAGGATTTTGTCTTAAGTTAGTTCTGTGAATCGGGCCCATCGAGTAGAGAAACGGGGCCCAGTTCAGAGTGGAAGGTTAAAAAAAGTAATCCGATTTCGGAGGGGAAGTGGTACATCCTCAGAGTCTGCCAGCGGGATATCTGATAGAAACAAGACCAAGTACAGAGAATGCAATTATACTATGCTTTTATCTAACGTTTCGGAACATGTTGCAAATAATACGCTTGTCCTTGCAGAAATTGGATGTCAAATACATTGTTCTATTACAAACCTGAAAATGCACAGACTAATCGCTGATACTATGATGTTGGATTGTAATGACTAGGGGCCAGATGTAGGTAAATTAGATTTACCGATTTTTAATTATCGAATTTTACCGATTCGGTAATTAAAAATCGGTAATTCTGAAGGGTGGATATGTAGGTATTTCCAGATGTGGAAATACCGAATCTGTAACAATCGGTATTTACCTTTGAAGCCCATAGGAATCAATGGGAAATACTGATTCTGTTTTTACAGAATCGGTAAATATCGAATTTTGCAAGGGTGCAGGGGGTGTCACTTTGACACCCTCTGGCACCCCACAAATAGGCATGTGCGCCATGTGGCACACAGACATGCCCTGTCTGTCACATGGCTAGGTGTGCATGCACACATGTGCATGCACACCTGAATTCGGTATTTTACCACACAATAGGATTGTGTGGTAAAATACCGATTTTGTAGGGCCTTTGGGACTCAGAAGAGTCCCACCTACATCGGAGATTTACCAAATCGGTAAAAATACTAATTCGGTATTTTACAGAATCAGTAAATTTACTGATTCGGTAAATTTACTGATTCTGTAAAATTGTGCCCCTACATGCCAATTCTTGAATACCGGTCGGTAACGGCCGAAAATACCGATTTTCGGCCGTTACCGACCGACCTACATCGGGCCCTAGGCATTGTAAACCCCTTAACTAACACAGGGGCATATTATCAAGGGGGTTTATCTCCGTTTTTTTGGCTTTTAAAGCCAATAAAGCGGAGATAAAATTATCTCCCTATTACATAGCTGTTGCTAGCACCAGTTAGCGACAGCTAGTAGGAGATAGCGACCATCTTGGGCCCCACTTTGCATGTCAGAGAAATTTATCACTAATGACATGCACAGTGGGCGTGCCAAGATGTTAGCGACTGGAAACAGTCGCTAACATCGCTATCTCCTATGGCAACAAAGGACAGGGTTTTAGGTGTGAGGGAAATACTGGGCGCACTGCTTGGGTTGACGCACAGGAGAATGCAGTGAGGCAAGGGTGCATACAGGTGAGGGGCAAGTCCCTGCAACCCCTCCAAGTGTGTCTGGAGGACACACTATAAACAAATAGAAACAAAACCAGTTGCACATTAAAAAATAAAGTTTAAAGCAATAAGATGTCTCAATGGACATAAAGTTCATGTGTTAAAGGCAAAGGATTCGATCATCAGTGTTTCAGATTTTCTTTTATTGATTCCAGAAAGCCAGCCGACATGTGTTTCGTCGCAAGAAAAACACACTTTTCCGCGACTCCTCAGGGCTGGGGAGGATACAAAATAATGGATGGAGTACATGGTGTATACAACAGCATGAGGTCAATTGTGACTGTTTATGGTGACTGGTGAGGGTAAGTGACTGGTGAACATGGGGAACAAAAACATATGAGGGGATGCACAAAACACCACCCTGGTACCTGTGATACAAATCTTGATACTTGTGGGGGGGGTAAAAAAGGGATGTGGGTCGGCAGTGATAATAAATGTGAGGAGTAAACTAGTACCTAATAAAGGTAAGGTATAAAACTGGTACTTTATGCATAATTAACAAATAAGCGTGTCGCAATAGGAAGGAGGGAAGTGACATTAGGAAAATCACAGAAAAGAGTAGTGGGATAGAAATAGCAGGAGGAGAGTAAGGCTAACAGGAAGGTGGTAGCAGTCGCTATAAGAGGGGGTGAAGTCGGAAGAATTGATGTGTAAGGAAGAGAGTAATCTCGCTTGTGGACCAGGTACAAGGTTTAAGAAGGGAAGTGCGCATCCTACCTGTAGATTAGAGAATTATAACTACAGGTCTGTAGTGCCACAAAAGGAAAAAGGGGAGAAAAAGAGACAAAGGTAGGGACTATAGAATGGAGTCCTACTGGAGATAAATACAAAATCACGTCTAATGTGACCCAGACTCAAGAGGGCACATTGGGTCACACGTAAGGATGAAAAAATACAAAAAAGGGCGAATGATAAGGGGGTAATCTCACTGCGGTGCCGGTGATAATTCCGACCCGGCTCCGCTCGAGACCGGGTTGTCAGTATCTGTAGGGTAACGAATCGTTGTTTCAATTGAGGTTCTCTCACATATGTGGTGGGGATCCTGTGAAACAAGAATTGATCTTTAAGAACCTTAGAGCGTTAGAATTACGTAGAAGGTACTGAGTTAGAAAAGCCTAATAGGGCTGGTGGTAGGATAGCATGTGACTCACCTCTACTCAGTAGTCATGCTGAGTTATTATGAAGCCTCGGGGTTTAGGAGACTGTATAGAATCCTCATATTTTAGTATGGAGGTAGTGTAGCGATTTTCGTAATAGAAAAGAAGAATTCCTGAGGACGTCATCGTGGTGTCGCAAAGAGAGTCCACGTAGTGGTGCATATAAGGAAAATGAAGGGGAGAGAGAAAAGGGGCCGAAATATCAGTTATGCGGCCTTCACGCATGTTAAAATGAAAGAAGTGGTATCTGACACTGAAAAATAAGTACTAGCCAGGATGGAAGAACAATATCTTTCCTGGCTGGAACTTGTGTATGAGCATAAGGAAAAGGATATTGAGACTCAGCGGATCGCCGTGATGTCCCAGTTTCACTAAGTCCAGTTAGAGAACTGTTTATTATTATTTATTCTTTTTGATACCTCGACTGTGACGATAGTTGGAGCCGAAAGGTAGTCGGCACTCGCAGTCGGGTTCGTGCTGTTAAATTTAAAAAAACAGGCAAAGAGAAACTAGTCCCCTCGAGGTGCCAAAAAACACTAAGTGATGAGAGTCTCAGGTTGGGTATATTTATATGTTGCAAGTGGTGGCCTGCGTATAAGACGCTAGTTGTTAAGTGCCATGTGCAAAAGTATCGGAGCCCACAATACAGAAGTCCCTCAGCTAATGTCGGGGTGGATCGCAACGCTATACGGGCAGAGGCGAGATAACAAGTGCCATGTGCAAAAGCATCGGTGCCCACAATTACATACGTCCCTCTGCTAATGTCGGGGTAGATCGCAACGCTACAAGGGCAGAGGCGAGATAACATGGGCGACAAACTTACCCGTAATGCGGGGAGTTGTTCGGCGGTGGTGCCGTTCAGATTTGCGTTCTGGTTCCGGGTGCGGTCACGTGTTTACTGCACCCGGAAGTAGGTTAAGTACTGCCTTCCTAAGACCCGGATTAAGGAAACTAGGAAGCTAACCTGTAGTTCCATGTTCCATTGTTTGAAGAGTATAGTGAAGCGTAAATGCGATAAGAGTTTAGTGGGTAGTATTGAGAAAAAGAAACTCGTGGAGAATTTCTAGATACAGGAATAAGAAAATATCCTTAAATCATGCACAAGAATAAAAACAATCAAACAATATATTGCAGATAACCACGTAATCCTGAAGAGTAATTTGATACATTGGTTAACAAACAGTTTTAGAGCTGTTACCACATTTTTAAGTTAGAAAGTTGAATTGCATTGTGATACTATTGATCTTGTTCCATGTTATTTGTGGTGGGTTGTCTACTAGTATTGATCTATGTTACTTGTAGTGGACTATCTTTGTAGGTCAAGTGGGAACATAAAAACAGCGATGTTGCCCATCAGGACCTGTTCAGTTGTGGAAGGTAGAGCGGATAAATGAGAACTGATGTTATTCATTGGGAACAAAGCCTCATGTAGATCTCATATGGAGTCCTGACTGTAAATCATTTTATGTTTCTATGGTTTCTGTGATTTACTGTAGACTAATCCAAAGTTCTCAGGTTGAGGGCAAAAGGAGGGGCCAGGATCAAGGCAACAGTAACCTAGTCGCCTAAAAAGTACTGCATTTCTTGATCAAAGTTCAAGCCGTGGTCTACACTCCGAAGGCGGAGAATCCACGTGGCTTCTAAACGTCTGAGTTTGAGTTCTTTGTTACCACCTCTTATTCCCGGCGGAACAGTGTCTATCCCATAAAAAGATACCTTTTTGTCCAAGCTCTGGTCACAGCATGCGGCCGCATGCAACGCCACTGGATATCTAGGATCCTGTTTGTGAATAGCTCTGATGTGTTCCGCTATTCTATCTTTCAGGGGGCGAATGGTACTGCCCACATATACTTTTTTACAAACACATTCAATAATGTAAACTACAAAACGTGTCATGCAGTTGATATTAGTCCTAATATTGTATTTGGTTCCTTTGGCGTCATAAAATTCTTTGGTTTTGTGTTTTGCCCAACGACACATGGAGCAGAATCCACATTTGAAGAAGCCAATGTTTTTTACTGTAAGCCAAATGTCAGTGAGTGTCTCTCGTGGTATTGTGGGACTGAGCCTGTTGCGTAGAGTCCTTCCTCTTTTATATGTAATTAAAGGATGTTCTCCTATGTACTCTTGAATGTTTTTATCAGCTTTTAGTATATTCCAGTGCTTAGTGAAGCTCCTGCGAAGTGTTCTGTTTTGGCTGCTGTAGTACGTGATCATACGAATTTTGGGAGATACGGTTGTTGTGTTTGTATGTTTACTCTTTAATGTATCTATTCCAGTGATATTCTTGACCCGAATAGATGCTTTATGTAGTAATTCATCAGAGTATCCTCTTTTCTTGAAGCGTGAGTTCATGTCCCTCAAATTGAGAACAAAGTCTTTGTCATCGCTGCAATTTCTGCGTGCTCTTAGAAATTCCCCATAAGGAATGGTGTTGATCTGGTGTGGTGGATGGGCACTGTCTGCGTGTAGAATAGCATTGCAAGATGTGCTTTTTCTGAAAAGTCTACTATTGAGTTTGTTGTTGGAAATGTATATTTCCAAATCAAGAAATTCTACTCTATCAAGACTTGCTTCTATGGTGAAACTCATGTCCCATGTGTTGTGATTCAAGTATTTGTGGAAATTCATCAAGTGTTCATGTGTACCTGACCATATTAAAAAGCAGTCATCAATATATCTTACCCAAAAGACTATGGAGTCAATAAAGGTAGCACCTTTGGGACCCCAAATAAGATCTTTTTCTAATGCGCCCATGAATAAATTTGCAAAAGAGGGGGAAAATTTAGACCCCATGGCTACACCTTTGGTCTGTTTGTACCAGGAATTATTAAACATGAACACATTGTTTTCGAGAATGAGTTTCATCATGAAAACCAGCATGTTTATATGTTGCCACATGGTGGCTGGTCGGTTCTGTAAGATTTTGGTCAGCGTTTCTAAACCTAATAATGGTTTGATGCTCGTGTAAAGTGCCACCACATCCATGGTTACAAGGATGTTACCTGGTTGCCACTGTAGGTCGGAGAGAAGACTGAGAATATGTTTTGTGTCCTGAATGAAGGAGGGAAGATTGCGTTCAAGAGGCCCTAAGAACAAGTCAACATACTCAGATAGTTTTTCAGTAGGCCCCCCTATGTCAGAAATGATGGGTCTGCCGGGGGGAAAAGGAAGGTTCTTGTGGACCTTTGGAAGTGTATAAAGCCATGGGTAGGAGGGTTTGTAGATTTTCAAATATAGGTATTCGTCTTCATTAAGAAGACCTTCTTCTTTTCATGTTAAAAGAAATTTGTTGATGATAGTGGTTAAAGAGGGGATGGGATTGTAGTCTAATGATTCGTAACACGTGGTATCATGTAGTTGACCTAGTATCTCTTCATTGTAATCGGTTTTGTTCATGACCACAATATTCCCACCCTTGTCTGCCTCCCAAATGATAATGTCATGGTCTTTGGTGAGGGAGTTTAAGGCTGCCCGTTCACCCGATGTTAAGTTGTCTTTGTATCTAAATGCTTGTTGGTCTTTCGTGGGGTCAAGTCTGTCTATGTCTTCCAAAACTCTTTTGTGGAAGTTGTCGATCGAATTCCCTCCTGGTAAGGTGGGAATCCATTTTGATTTAGATTTGAGTCCACTAACAATACTGAAATCTGACTCAATATTGAGTTCTTCCAGTAGTTTCTCCATATCGTAAGGCGTGTGTTCCTGGTCTGTTAGGGATAGAAGAAGCTGAGTAGTTTGAATGTCATTAATTGTCAAAACACCTGGTTCAAAGCGGGTTGGAATATTGGTAGAACTTTTATTAGAGTTATCACGATTTGAAAAATGCTTTTTTAATTTCAAATTACGTACAAATTTGAATATGTCAATCTTCAATTTACAGACATCAGTATTAGTGTAAGGATTAAAGTTCAAACCTTTACTGAGGAGGGAGATCATATTGGGAGAAAGTGTTTTAGATGATAAGTTGATAACTTGTACTTCCCGATCTTCTTTGTCACTCATTTCTGGTTGTTCCCTGACCTGAGTTTTCTCCTGTACTCTTCTACGTTTCCCCCTCCTGCCCCTGCGGGTTTTGGATCTTGTATACGGTTGCCTCTCCTGATCCGTTGTATCTCGCATAAAAAAGGATTCGTTTCACTGTCGGTTCTATTAGTCTCATCTTCACTTACACTGACTGTGCTAAGAGAAGTGGTGCTTGAAGAAGCTGAACTAGCATCTGTTTCATTAGGTTTATCTTTCTTTTTCGAAAAGGTTTTTTAATCATAAAATCATATTTTTTGGCATAAGTGAATATTCTGCCCTCGGTGTAGTCAGCCTCGTCTCTTTTAAGTTGTCTTGCCTTACGGTTTTTGATCTCGTTCTGGTGTTTGAGCAAGATTTCGTCTAATATGGTGTAGTTCTTTATAGTGGATTCAGGACGATTCAGATCTTTAATCTCCTGTTCTAGAGTGGCAATTTCAGCTTGAAGTTTGGACACTTTGCGACGAAACACGTGTCGGCTGGCTTCCTGGAATCAATAAAAGAAAATCTGAAACACTGATGATCGAATCCTTTGCCTTTAACACATGAACTTTATGTCCATTGAGACATCTTATTGCTTTAAACTTTATTTTTTAGTGTGCAACAGGTTTTGTTTCTAATCGCTATTTCCTATTACCAACTTTTGGAGATATTCACACTAAGCGCGAATATCTCCAAAAGCTAACACCTGCCCTGAGAAGTTCTTAGTCATGTTATCCAATGAGAGGTGGATAATTATCGCTATTGCTTGGTAATATGCCCCATAGTTCCTAATTGTTCAGCATGACTTGACCCTGCATAAACTCATTCACTACTGCACATCTATACTATTAGTGCAAATAAGAGTCTTATCATGCTAAACTCCTATGATACTCATTTTTTTCTGTCACTTCTTTTTTGCTAGAATAAGTTCTCATAGTTTTTTTCTTCTTTTTCAATTTGCCCTTCTTTTCCCTTTTCCCTTCTTTCTGAAGAAAAAGCATTCACATGGAAATGGTGATTCACGCTTGGCTCACTCCTCTTCTATTTTTGGTTTTAGGTAAACTCCTCTTAAAACTCTTAATCCAAAGGCACATTCTTTGTCTCTTTAAATTAATCAAATTCGTAAATTCCACGAGAAATACTCTCTCCCTTCTATCTTTTTCCATCACTTTGCACACCCTTCTGATGTCCCCCTTTCTTTTCTCTGGGGAACCCTTTGTTCTATCATTTAACATTCTCTTCTCTCTTTTCCAATGCTGCCTTGAGAAAGCCCTGGCCCTACCTGCCACATAGTGTGAAACACGTGTCGGCTGTTCATTTTCCCTCACATTTTACTTTATGAAAAATTACTAATGAGTGAAACGGACACAACAATGTAGTGAATAAAAAGAATCATCTTCACTCAAACCTACCTGGATTATTGTGTTGATTTAAAGCAAGGAATTATCCTTTTGATAAGAATATAACGCTGGAAAGGAGGAACACTTGCTCGCAACCCCTCCTACAAACCTGATCCCTGTATCTGACCCACGCTCCATCATGGTCAGCCTGAACTTGTGACTTTACTATGGTCCAGTGCGGCCAGATAACCACGAATGGTGCTGTTAGAAATGGGGGTCTCTAGTTGGCAATGGTGTGCACCTTTGTTCAGGTACAGACCCTTCTTCCTAGTCAGGGTAACGGGGATACACTTTTAAAATAACCTCTGCTCACCCCCTTGGTGGCTTGGCATGAGCATAGAGCCTTATCTCAGAGGCAGTGTGTAAAACATGTGTGTACATTAACAGCCACATGCATCAAAGGAAATTGCATTCGCAAACGTTGCGAATCGCAAATTTCGGCCGTTTGCGAATGCAATTCCCATTTTTGGGATGCATTAATATTTTTGTAATTTTCCCAATTTAAGAAATCGCAAAATTGCGATTTCTTAAATTGCGATTACATTTAAGGAATCTCAAATTGAGATTCCTTAAATGCAATGCATCAAACTCTAAAAATTTGCGAATTCGCAAATAAGGGGAGCAAATTACCATGAAGTTGACCTTCATGGTAATTTGCGAAACTTTGAAAAATGCACTAAAGTGCATTTTTCAAAGTTCCAAAATGCAAAATGCAAAATGTACTTGTAATGTACTTGTAAGCAGATTTCAGGGGTGCAACAGGGTGTCCTTTGGACACCCCTGCACCCTTGAAATTGCATTCTTAATTTGCGAATTTCTAATGGTGAAGTGCAAATTAAGAATGTCTTTCCATTCATTCCTATGGGCCTCTAGGCCCATAGGAATGCATGGGGAGTATTCCTTAATTGCGATTCTCAATTAGAGAATCGCAATTAAGGAATTTTAAGAAATCGCTATTTTTATAGCGATTTCTTGATGCATTGCAGTTTGCAATTCCTTAATTGCGATTCCTTATTTTTCGCAATTAAGGAATCGCAAAATGCAATATTGATGCATGTGCCCTATACAGTAATACAGTGCAAACACTACAAATGGACACCACACCAGTTTAGAAAAATAAGTAATCTTTATCTAACCCAAAGAAGACTAAAACGACACAATCAACAATACAGTATTAAAAATATGACTTTCAAATGGTAGAAATAGCTCAGTTCAAAGCACATTGCAGATTTCACACAAAGTACCGTGGATGCGTCACGCACATAAACAAAAAGGGTCGAAGGGAAGGTGATGCGTTGGTTCCTTACATTCAGGGAACGTGATGTGTTGGTTCCTTGCTCCGGGAGAGGTGATGCGTAGTTTACTTACTGCTGCGCAGGGGAGGAGATATGTTGGTTCCTTACAGGAAAGGAAGTGATGTGTTAGTTTCCTACTGCGTGGGGAGGTGATGCATCGGTTTCCTACTGGGTCCCCCAACGATGCAGCAGACCTGGCACCTCGAGGAGATGCGATGAGGGGACAATGTGTGGATTCTTGAAGCCACACAGCAGGGCTTGCGTCAGAATCGGTACGATGATCTCGGACTTTGGAGACAGGTGCACTTGGTGCGGCGATTTCTCGAGCCGCGGGCAGTCGCTGCTTCGATTTCTTTGGCGATGCATTGGAAACAAGTATGGATACGTCAGGCTTCTCATCATTGCGTTGCCCAGAACAGGTACAGGTCCCTCTTGGCAGGTCAGAACTCCCAGCAAGGAAGTTCAAGGGAGGTTGGGGTAAAGTCTTTGTGTCCTGGAGACTTCAGAACAGGAGGAAAGCTCTTCTTCAAGCCCTTGGAGATCTTCCTCAAGCAGGGGACGCCAGCAAACAACAAAGTATTTTTCCCTTTCCTTGGCAAAAAGTAGCCACTGCAGGCCTACCCCAGACAGCAAACAGCACAGGGGCAGTATTCCTCCTCAGTTTCTTCAGCTCTTTTCCTTGGCAAAGGTTCCTCTTGATTCCCAGAAGTGATCTAAACGTCTGGGGTCTGGGCCCCTCTTTTAATAATCCAAAATCTTTGTTCTCTGCGGCAGAGAAGCTCTTTGCCCAGTCAAAACCAGTTCTGTCATCTCTGGTGCACCTTCTTGGCAGGAGGTGGAGACAGCATTGAAGGAGAAAAGCCAGGACCATTCCGGTGAAAGGAAATCTCCTCCCCCTACTCCTAATGTAGCCATAGTTCTATTTAGCCCAGCCCTGACTCATCCAGTCTCTCTGGAGCCACTGCACATCCCCAGCCCCTGTCAGTCCAAAGCCAGTCAGTCAATACACATCCAAGCAGAGGCACACTGGATGGCTAAGCCGGAAAATAGTTCATTCATACTAAACATTATTTTCCTATCTTGTTCCCAGGGGCAGTAATACTAATAGGATGTTATGGGACAGATAGCCTTACAATAGTGAAAAACTGAGCTTTCTGAACATCTTGCAGAAGGTTCAGAATGCTGCAGCTCGGCTAATTCTGAATATCCCTAGACAGGCCTCGGTAGGGGCTTCCTTGAGGAAATTACACTGACACCCTATACAGGCTAGAGTCACCTTTAAGGCCCTGTTTTTTAGCCATAGGATCCTCAACGAGAAAGGGCCAAGATTTCTGCGCCCCCTTCTCACCGTATATAGGCCTGCTTGGAACCTGATGTCATTGGGCACGGCGAAGAGGATTGTGCCTAAAGTGCGGAAGTTACGGGCAGGAGGCAGCTCCTTTGGCTTCCTTGCGACTAAGGCCTGGAATGACCTACCTGTGGATTTAAGGACTTGCCCATCGGCGACTTTGTCCCAGGAAAATCTAAAAACCTGACTCTTCCAGTAGGCCTCTTACTTCTTAGGGCCATAGGCTAGGGAGAGTGGGGTGGATCAGGGCCAGTTGCTGTGGTTTTAATGATGTTCTAGTGCAGGGACACTCTGTTGGAGTAACCAGGCGCTCTACTAGCTTAATAATATTAATAATAATAATAAAAACGAAATTGGTAGTATTTCACTATGAGGACATTCAACACACATCAGGGCAGGTCATACCTTTCACAAACACTGTACCCTGCTGAAAGAGGTACCTTGGGCCTCCCTTAGGGGTGACTTACATGTATGAAAAAGGGAAGGTTAGGGCTGTACAAGTGGGTGCACTTGCCAGGTCGACATGGCACTACGAGACTGCACACAGGCACCGTAAGGACAGGCCACAGACCTTGTTGCAAGGCTGCATATGTAGGTGGCACAATCAATGCTGCAAGCCTACTAGCAACATTTGGTTTACAGGCCCTGAGCACACACAGTGCACTGTACTAGGGACATACAGTAAACTAAATAGACCCATCATGGAAACACAAATCCATATCAACAATTGACAAAGGGAGCACTTGCACTTTGGCACTAAACAGCAGTGGCGAATTGCACAAAGCATCTAGACAAGCAAAACGAAGTCCAACACACAGCAAAAACACAGGAGGCAAGGGCAAACATACAGGGGAAACCCACAACAATGATGCCAGGTCTAACACACGCTTTGTGCTTTTTTGCGCTACTTTTAAAATTCATATCTCCAGTTCGACTGATTGAATTTTTGTCGTGTTGTTGTCATTTTGCTTAGTAAAATTAACTCTATTTTTCTAAATTGGTTTGGGATTGTTTGGTGGTGTGTTTTCACTTTATTACTGTTTGAGTGCTGTATAAGTACTTTACACATTGCCTCTAAGTTAAGCCTACCTCCTTTTGTGTCATGCTTCCAGAAGGTTAAGTACATGTTTATTTAGTGACTTTTCAGGTTAGCCCTGACAGGGACTGTGTTTATCATTTCAGTGAGGCTTCCACCACTCTCAACTAATAACCTAATTCCATACAGTAGCCTATCTATATCATTGAGAAACAAATGGTAAAGGGTAGCTAATATGCAGAGGAAGGATCTTCGGCAGCTTGTTCATATTGTATTTCGTCCTTTCGGGAAAAATATGAGACATACAATCAGACTTATTCACCAACTAGAAGAAGATGTAGATGTTAAGAGGTGTTAAGAGTATTGCAATACAAATATTTATAATTACTTCCTTCTATAATACGACAGTTGAACAATCAAATTATCAGGATATAGTGTGCAAATGGAAAAACTTAAAGGGCAATTCAAAATGGTTAATTTAGGTTTTGAAGGAAAATAGATAATGCCTCATGTCATATGATACTAGAGTAGAAGAGTAAAGAAATCGCTACCAACCAATCCCATTAACTAAAGAAGGGTCAGTCAAAATTGATTAATCTTTTGATTTAACTATCATTATATATGTCCAAGGGATCTCACCATTAACGCTTGTGCGTAATCTAATATACACCCATCTCTGATCTTGGGTGAATGCATGTTGTTTGTGTTTCCCACCTGGTATGTTTGGTGTTGTACATTGGTACATATAGGTGTGACACTGACTCCTTTTTAGGTCGAGCCTAGCGGCAGCGCGGATGCACTGCTCCCTCTGCAAGGCATGGAGTAGTCGATTATGCTGTGGAAGCCTCGCCTTCTCTCTGCCCATATTTTTGATTGACTGGTGTCATTCTCCTTGGTAAATGCTGGCTTCCGATTTATAATGATACTTGTTAGTACCTCCTTGTTACCGGCATTTGTTACCTCCCATGAGGATTGGACCTTTTACTTGTGGCATTACACTGTCACCTTCATAAGTCGGAAAGCACAATTCTTTTATTTTTGCATCGCAGTCCACTTTTACTTTAGTGGCCACGCTTGTTTATTTAATTATTTTGCTGCATGGGTACTCACTAATCTAACAAGCATTTGCAATGCAATAGGTCTCGCATTTACTCGAATTTGAGCTATTGACATTGCCAATAACAATGCCTTTTATTTTTGTTAAATAAAAGGCATTGTCATTTACAATGCCAATAGATAAAACTCGCGTACATGCAAGACCTATTGCATTGCATATGCTTGTTTTTTATTTTAGCAGGAAATAACTGAATGCTATCATCTTTAACAGTGAGTATTTATGGTTGTTCTTTGCGATTGCTTTACTATCCTTTCTACTATGTACAACATATAGTTTAGGTAGGGAGGTTAACAGTCAGGGATCCCAATTCTAGAGGAAGGCCACCGACCCGTCTGAACTTCAATGTTGGTTGAAAGATTACAATTCTTTAGATGTGAGAATAATTATAATTCCTTTGCATCCCACGTATATGGTTTTTAATCAAATCAGGGCATCCCCAATAAATTTCAATTGGGTGACCCATAAGATAATTTTACTTGTATGTCTCTATATCCCTCAGACTATCTATAAATATAAATGTAAATGTTCGTTTGTTCAAAATCGCAAATCTCCGAAAGTGCTTCACCGATTGCGTTGACATTTTGACACAACGTTGGATTCGAATACATGTGTGTTTTTATATACACAACTTTGGATTCCAAAACGGGCGTGTCGAATACGCGAGTGTTTTTAGTCGAAAGCCCAAACAGACACAGAAAAATGTCAATGTTCGTTTGTTCAAAAATCTTAAATCTCCGAAAGTTCTTCACATATTGCTTGGAAATTTTGACACAACGTTGGATTCGATTAAGCGCATGTTTATATATACACAATGTTGGATTCGAATACGTTTGTGTCCAATACGCACAGGTTTTTAATCGAAAAGGCCGAACAGACCCTATCGATTTGGTTGCTGCACAACAACTACATGGAGCGCATAGAGACAATAGTCTACATATATTAGGATGGACAGTTGGTGTCAGGTTGGCAGACTGGGAAGTGGGTGGAGGGAGGGGGAGGAGTTGGTTCACTTTGCAACATTAAGAAAGGACGCACAGAGACAATAGTCTACATATATTAGGATGGACAGTTGGTGTCACGATGACAGACCGGGAAGTGGGTGGAGGGAGGGGGGAGGAGTTGGTTCACTTTGCAACATTAGTGCGCGTTTATAGATACACAACTTTGGTTTCGAACACGCGCGTGTACAATACGCACGTGTTTTTAATCGAAAGTCCTAACAGACCCTATCGATTTGCTTGCTGCGCAACAACTACAAGGGAGGCATAGAGACAATAGTCACAAAATCATATTGTATACCCACAAGCTTTGTGAAATTAAACATATTAGAAACGTGCGCTTACTCTTTTCTTTCTCTCCCATTTAACAAGACTGAGCCACAGCAACGCGTGGCCGGGTACAGCTAGTGTATTATAAATATATAAGAGCTCCCAATGTAGGTTGTGTCCACTCAGACAATGAGTCCCTAGTGTTGACTGGACATGATGATAAAGTAAGCCACAAAGTGTGGTTGAGGGTTATTTCTCCAAATATCTTTTGCTCTTATCCGGATGCATGCGACACTTGTCATGTTTTTCCTCTAGTTTGCTATACTTTTGTAAGTTGGCCATATAATGAGGGAGTGCGTAGCAGCAAAGCATTAATCTCTCGCTGCCCCTCCTCTGTTGTGAGCGGCAGCGTATCACTAGGAATATCTGTAGGCAGTGCTAGCAAGTATAGCAACATAAAAAGCTGTAATATATGTTTTGATCTCTCTTTTGTGTTGAGATAGGGACCCTAGCTGTATATCCGTTGCAAACAGAATGAAGAGACTGACCTAAGAACGGAGAAGCCAGAATTATTTTACCATGTTTCTGCTGCATACACTATATTATGTAGAGGAAAACAGTCAGAATGCACCGAGTGTCCAAGCACACAGTATGTAAGCTCAAACACACCACAAATAAAACGTGTTACATGACATGAATTTCCCCACATATGCAAGGGAAGTGGAGAGCTCCATTTAAAAGGCACTAATTGAATTTTACATCGAAAGACCATCGTCCATCAGGAGTAGTTAAAAAAGCCTCTAAAACTTCAACTGCCAAAGCCAGTCAATTCACTTACAGGCATGTAAGAGGGTGGTAGCCTTCCTTCACCTTTGGTGTGGCTACTCTTTCGGTGCATCCTCTGACCAACATTTGCCTGTCTGGGGATGGAATGACAGATGGGGCCCGTGATACACCTCTATTCATCCTGCCTTGTCCTCGCCTCATGCCAGGAGGCCGCCTCCTGCCTGGCAGCGATGCAGAAAAACAAGCCAGAAACAAACACTGTGGCACACACATTAATATGTACAAGTACTTTTCACCGCAAAGCAGCATTTGTTTAAGCTAATACGAGTCTAGATGTTTGCTTAAAATATTTACTTTGTATGTTGTATATCTGTACACGCACATAGAGACCGCCATAAAAATACCAGCTTCACAAATACCCGTCCCGCTGAAAGGTCGCCTCACCAATTTTGATCCATTATGTGCCCCTAAAAATCACTTCTAAGGACACCACTGCTTCCCAACAGAAACGTTTGCTCCTATGATGAAATATTTAAAAAAAAAACAGGGAATACCCTCTGTGGGATACCAGGGGCCTTATTTATGAAGGACTTGCGCCGCCGGTGCGTCACTTTTTCCCATGTTAAAAGTGACGCACGGGCGGCGCAGGTCCTTCATAAATAAGGCCCCAGATGATTAAGTACAATGAAGAACACAAAATAATTTAGGCAGGGCAGGAAAAAGTGAAAAAATGTAACGTGGCATTTTTGTCCCTAAACCTTACTCCGAGAATGGGCTGGCATCAAATGCCTGGATTAATTGGAGTTTTAATAAAACACAGACTAAAGACAGGGGCCAGGGCCATCTTGTTTGTGGCTCGGAGCTCGGCCTTCAAAGAAAGTTCTTAATGCACAGTAGTCAGGGGGAGTCGCGTTGGTCCTTCATCACTTTTGGCTGAATGAGTTCCAGTAAACTCATGAACTGAGTGATTGGAAGGCAATGAATTACCATTCGCTGATACCCACTGACATCATGTGCAGAAGAGACATTGATTCATTTCCTTCAATGATGGGAGAGGCACTAAAAGTGACTATCAGCACTGCACTGTGTGCTCATATGATTAAGGGTCAATATCTCACCACCTGCAGTACAGCCTGTGCTCCTTTGCCCGCTCAGCATTGTGCCCCCCTTCCTTCTATGGCACTTTTTTCAAATATAAGCTAGTCAAGTAGAAAGAACTACGCTATTTTGAGCCAGTTGAGAAATGTGATGCACACTCCTGGGAAGTAAGGGGTGCGTTATTTTAAAATAGTGTGTAACAATGGTTTAGCAGGCATTGTTCATTACTTCAAATAAGTGTCCTGTACATGATAATAAGGTATGTTGGCTTAGTGTCATTAAGAAGTCATTGAGCAAGCATGTCTTGATGCAATTCCTTCACTTTCTCTGGCCGGGGTCAGGCTTAATGTTGTATTTTAAAAACATATGAAACAGTTTCAACAAAAGGCAAGTTGCAGGTGTAAAGGTATGTGTGTCGTATGTATATAGGTAGTTTTAAAGAGCACTGAACTGCAAACAGGAGCCTTGGGACCCGATTCAGGGTATGTATGATATGTAGGTTCATATCGTGTAGGGAGGTCTTTACATCCATCATCTTTGTGCTTGCTCTAATTTTTATTTGCTAAGGATGCAAGTGCTCAGCATCTGGTATGTAAGGCAACAATGTCTTAACCGGTAGTCACTTAAAAAGGCAAATATCATATTTAACAGATCAATGTCAAGCACATAGAGAAGGGAGACCACAATACATTTTCAGCACTACATTACATTATTTATATGGTAACCCAAGGCACACTGTGCACAAAAGTGCTTGTGGAAAGGTGAACGGCACAAGTGACAAGTGCAAAGGAGAGATAACAGCGAAAAACGGCGCAAAGGGGACAATAATAATAAATGGTTACAAAAACAGTAGAAGAAAAAAACAGTAGATAGGACATTCTTACAGGATTTTCACTGTTTTTTGGAACCATGATGGCGCCTAGAGAAGCGCTCAATAGCCGACGGCGTTTCGACCCGGATGGGACAGGATTACTTAAAGTTGTATGGTGCTAAAGTGCGGGTAACCCGAATAACTTGGCACAAAGGCAATTTACAAATGGAAGAAATCCAGAACTCGAAGAAGTCTAGGTAGGTTTGGGTCAGTAGAATGCGGTAATCCACAGGCCCGGTATCGAGTAAATCCTGGGGCTCTAGGAAGCGGGATCATGTCAGAGTGGGCGAGGAAGAATATCAGTGTTTTCGGATTTCGTAGTAATCCAAGGAAAGGGAGTATCAATCATTCCCAGTAAATGGAGGTGGAGTAGGACCGATCTGTAGATCAAGTGAATTGAGATCCACACTACCTTTGTGGTGGAATGAATCCAGGTGGGCCGTGGAACCGGTCGCCTGAGTGCTCAACATCCGGCTGCTGGTCCAAATGTGATATCATCTTTCTTGGGTTATTTAACTGACATATAATGTGTAACCCTTAAAGGGCTGCATGTTCATGAATGTAGCCAGAGCGAGTGCAAGGTGGAGTTTGAACAAATCTCTGGGTCATTTGCTTCAGTATTGAAGATGTTGAGGGGCATATTTACAAGAACTTAACGCCGCCGTAGCGTACATTTTTTGACGTTACAGCAGCTTTTTTTATTGCCTTATTTACAAGTTGCCGCTAACTCCAGCTAGTGGCAATTTCCCGGCCTAAACTTGAATTTTCAAGATCGCCTCTGCTGTTAGCGGTACATGACAAAAATGAGATGCTAGGTAGGCATTCCCATGAAAAAAATGACGCTGAACACACAACGCAACATTTACAAGGAAATCCCAGTTCGTCAATAACCTTACAAACTGCCACTAAGTCCAAATAGAGGCAGTTTTTTAAGGCCAGAAAATAACTGGTCTTAAAATTGGAGAAAACATTTGGGCCCACATATAAGATGTCTGGGTGCTGGACAGTGCTCCAAGGACTATTGCTGCGCTGTCCTGCGCCAAAACAAAAGAATGTGAATGGGCGCTTTCCTTGGCCCCATTCACTTTGATAAAACAGAGATTGGACACTTTTCACTGCGTCCTCCTGGCGACACCATGTCTTCTCTGTATTTACTGTATGGAGCACCATGTCGAAATCAATGACAGATACATCTGGAATCCTGACGTATCTGTCAGCACTAAAGTCACGCATTGCTGAAGTTGTGTTGCAAGCATGTCGGAAATCCAGCAATGCATGGGGCCAGCCTATCCCTATGGCACTGCGTCACCCTTACTCCTACCATGAGGCAGGCGTAAGGTTTTGATGCAGTGGTGTCTTTGAAATGTGGCAGTGAAATATGATAGATTTCACTGTGCCACTCCTGAGAGGCTTTGTTGTGTAGGAATGCCCACCTTGCATACATCATACCTAACGCAAGTATGATGTCTCACAGGACTTCACAGGGTCAGGCATATACCTAGATGCGTCAATTTGTAAATACGGCGCAACATGGTGCAAAATTCCTGCTGCAAGTACGTCAAGAAAATGACGCACCAGCGGCGTTAAATTGTAGGAAGGGGCTCATGAATAAGCCCCCCTGTATTTTTCCCCTACGTTGACGCACAATGGCTGCCATGCGCCAATGCAGGCACTCTTGCGACATGGTGCAAGGATGACTGTGTTGCGAAGTTCATTGATGTTGTGCAGGAAGGGAAACCCACCTGCACAAAACCTATAATTCCAGGGTATTTCCTCTTTCGCTGTGTGCTGCAGAATGCTGCACACATAGAAAAAGTGAAAAAAAGCAGAGAAATGAAAACATGTATTCTCGTAGCACCTCCCAAACGTCACCCTTGGGGTTGTATTAGATTCTGATGCATTCCGAAGGTTTACGGTTTCTTATAAACATGGGAATGCTTCAGATTCCATTGGTTTGGCGTGGGAAAGCCCACAGCAGCACACATTGAACTTCCCTTTCACAAATTAAACAGTACAGTAAAGTGGCTTGTGTGGCCTTGTAAACATGCTGTGGCACATTGCGCAACATGAACGTCAAACATGTGATTACACACAGCGTTGCAGGAGTGTAGGTAGGGCCTCATAAATGAGGTCCTTGGATAATAGAACTCCCACAATTCATCCTTGGCAAGGTCAACAACGCTATGGACCTCCTGTCATTGCAGCTCGGAGCATCAAGGACACCACCATACCTGACATTCATCGCTCACCTGAATAACTGCTCCCTTCCCTTTGGGTGACAACTGGACCAGATCCTCTCTAAGTGCTGACATCTGTACACCAGAATTTCAGCAACAGGAAGCTGGAGACCAGGAACCTCAAAAAACCAGAGACTCTCTGGAGCTGTCTGTAACCATGGAAGACGGAGAGATGTATAACCAGTCAACATTAAATTAGGTTATCTGCCATCTGAGGAGTCACATCTGGGAGCTGTATGGACTCTGCACCGGATGACCAAGTCACTAGGGGAGCATTCAGGAGAAGTTTGTATAACCTGCTGCAGATTGGGGGAGGCTTGTAGTTGTGGCAGGGAAGCCTGCTCCTCCTATGCCTTCCAGTACGACTGGCTCCACAAATGACAGCTTGTTGCTCATTTCCTTCACTCCCTGTCCGAAGCACCAGGCAACCAGTAGATTGCAGCCAGGTCCTGACCTGTTCAGCAGTGTCAATGATTTGAGTGTCAACATGTGAGATCACTTGCAGCCTTTACGGGTAGAGGTGAGAGTATTTGATGCCCAACTCTCGGAGGCATCGCTTAACCACTAGAGACAAGCCCCTCGGCCTCTGCACCCCGTGGCGTAGTCAGGGAAGAAATTAACTGTGGTATTATCCACTTTCCCCTCCCTCAGCTTGCATACCTCCCTCAGGACAGCGTCATTATACCTATAGGAGGCCGAAGAGATAGGGTCTATGACCAGTCCCCAGCAGCGGACGGCTCACTGGCACTCAATGGACCTGCTCCACAACAAAGAATTGGGAGAGTGCACCTGCTGGCAGTAGGTCATGGAACCAAGTCTCGGTGTATGCCACTGCATCAGCCCCTTCTGCTCCATCAGGAATATGCAACACTCTCACATTGTTATGCTAGGAGCGGCCCTCGACATCCTGCGCTGTTCTTGCCAGTGTCTTCACATGTGCCATTAGCTGCTTTCAGGGCACTCGGGCGGACTTTAGCCAGTTCTTGCTCAATGCCATGTACCTTGTCAGTCAGCTTTAGATGATCTCTGCACTCCTGGATGATGTCGGCTGTGATTTTGTTTATGCTGCCCTCATAGGAAGTGCCCTGTTTGTTGGAGGGAGGTACCGAGTCTAGTTTGGAGTCCAAGCTGTCTGCTGTCACCCAGCAGAGCAGGCAGTGATCACCAGCTGCACAGTTCACTGACATGTAGGAGCAGCCAAATGTCGATGCCACTCCTGTCGGCAGCTGGGCCATTGTTGTGCCAGATGCCCAGGCACTATCTATGACATAAGTTGCAGTGCAGTGTGGCCAGCCGGCCCCTCTCCTCCAGTCAGGAGTATACTAGCCAAGAATCTTCGTTCGGGCGACACCAATGGAAATCCCCCTTACACTGAAGAGCTCACTGCCACGGGGTGAGGAAAGGCAGCACCACCCGGTCGCCTCCTCCCATCTGATAGTGGTGACCAAATTGCGTGTACCCAAGTGCCACAGTGAGAGATGGCTGATAACGTTGCATGCCCAATGGCCTGGGTCTGATCCGCCCCCGTACTGTTGGCACCTGCCGCCACCAAAAGCTGATATCAGCAACTAGAGCCAGTTAGTGGAGTCCCCCACCAGTCTTGTGGGTGCCCTCGGTGATGGTGGTCAGCCGCAGAGCAGGGACTGCTCAGGACACGGTGTGTGCTACTTACAGGCAGTAGGCCTGGGCCCGACTCGACTCCTGGGCCTGCTCCGCTCTGCGTCCCACCTTATCCACACCTGGACATCAACACCGGTGCTCAATCCGCTGTGCTCTCTCCAAATCTGTGACTCAGCCATCAGGAGCCTCAGCCAGGTGGGATTTCACAAGCCTAGATACAGCAGTCACCGGCAAGTCCGCTAGGGAACCACCCGATGCAGGTGATGCAACAGGGCCCCCGTAGGCTTGAAGTTGCAGCACTCCCATCACACAAGTTTAGTGCAGCTCCGGGGCCTCATCCTCCACAGCGTCCGGGCAGCCCCACATCATCCGGCCTTTGAGGCAGAGAGCCATGGCCCACCATGGCCAATCTCCTCCATGCACGCATCTTAGGCAATGCAGACCTTCCTACGTTGGTGCACAGGAGCACCTCTGCCGATCACAGCTCCAAGGGCCATCAGGCGGTTTTCTCACACTGATCAGCAATGTGTCTCAATGCAACCTGCCAGACTTCGCCACCAGGAAATGGCGATCGCTGATGCCTCAATGTCTACCACCACAGACCACAGGCTTAGGTCCGACGTGGACCGCCTCCACCAGCAGGCCGCAGTAAGTCCACAGCACCACGTCCTCCCACTCCGGGTCTCAGACACAGACCCAGCAAGGCCTCCGGGCCCCAGAGACGATACGCATTTCCTGGCATCAGCTGCCATGGTGTCGCAAGGATAGCACTATGCAAAATATTGCATCACTTTTTTACCTAGTGATGTGCCTCTTTTCATAAATGGGGCCCTGAATCTGCATTTCGTCTTCCCCTGGGACTCTGGCTGGTCACCCTGGCTGTTGGGGGGTTTGGTAGGTTTGTTGACCTGTGCTGAACTTGGCCCTGGCTGCTCCATTCAGCATTCCATTCTTTTTATTTTATTTTTTTAATTCGAGGTGTATTCATAGGCTATTTTTTACAGGCTGAAAAGTGACGTTGGGCTGACTAAAGTGAATCTTTTTGCCGCTAATTGGCGTTTCTTGACTTTTCTCTCGCTAACGTAAAATATTTTATCGCCTTGACGCTAGTGTTAGTGGCAGTTTTTGCCGCGGCTAGCTGATACTATCGCAATGTAACAACGTATTGTAAATACGTCGAAAACAGGGCGATAGTTGTCAGCGATAGTCAGCGTTGAGAAAATTGCTGCTAACTAACACAGCTGCAATTCTTGTAAATATACCCCTGAGTGTAATAATATCACACTTGTCCACCAAATACCTTTTACTATTACTGAAGGACATAATGAACCACACAATACTGGAGTGCCACAAAAATGTTATGAGCGCTAAAAGGCTGACTGTTCGTGCACGCGGGGGGGGCTTCTTTTTCATTGGGTACTTTCAGTAATTTTCTGGAAAACAGAGTAAACCAGTGAGTACAAAAGGCCCCAATTAAATTTAGATGGTAATATGGAAATCCATCATATTTCAGAGAAAGTGCTAAATTACGTCTGAAAATAAATCAGCTTAATTTATGAGACCATAGCGACATTATGAAGGAGGATATTCGACTTAAGATTTTGCCTCAGAATTCACACGATTTTCCTGAAGCTTCTTGCTCCAAATCAGGACCTGAAATGGTAGTGTTTGAGTATTTGTCCGTAAAAAATAAAAAACTGTGACTAAAATCATGATCTCCAGTAGACAAGAGTACTGACACGGATATTAAAATATCGAAAGATCTGGCCTTTGTCATGCTGGTTATTGACTTACTGAATGAAACAAAGGCTTCAATTTAGATACTTTTGGTTTGTTCACATTGTGCTAAGGATTGTATGAAGTTGCCTGTGGTACTGGGGCTAGGGAGCTGGCGTGAGACGAACACGAGTGAAGGAAAATGGTGGTTTTAGAAAATTATGGGGAAGTGAATTCTTTTGTAGGACATACCAAACAGAACAACAAATATAATGGAGAAACGATGAAGCTCCAGAAATAATATGCAATAATATATACAGTGTGTGCAGCTTAGACGTTTATAGGCTTAAGCCAGTGAAAACATGTCAATATCAGTAACACAGAATGAGAGTAAAAGTTAAATGGCACCGTGCCTTTGCCTAATTAATATCAACTAGCACGAGCTGGCACCGGGCTTCAGAAAAAAGTAGGTACCTATTCGCGTACTAGAAGCTGCATAGGAAGGCTTTGTTTTGTAAAAACAAAAAACATGCATGGTCCCAACACATTTTCTTAGGACACTGTGCTGTTGAATTCCTGGAATGCTGAATACCAATGCTGCCTTGTCTTGATTCTACCTCATGCCTACCTCCTTCACCACCCTACACTTCCTGGCCCTTCATATTGCTCCAGCAGCTTTTTTATCCATTCTTTCTCTCTTTTTCTTTGTTTTCCTATCTTCCTCGTTCCTCTTCTTTTTACATTTTCTGCATGTTTCTCTTTTGCTCCTGGTCAAAGTTTAATAATGAAAAATACGACCCTTCTCATAAAAGCAGTGCTGGTACCAGCCACCTGTAACCTCTAGCATACTGTAAGTGCTGGAGACATGTATGAAGCATACAAGATGCATTTCACGAAAAAAGCTACATATCTTACAAAGCGTCATTCATTTCATTGGAATATTCACATGAATCCATTACCCCATTGTTGGTTCATTCACAGTTCCTGCATATTGGACCCTTGACCACTGTAAGAGGAAACTGCTTAAAAGACTAGCCAATGTCTTGACCACGAAGAACTTCTGGGGGCATATTACCAACAGTTAGCGATATTTATCGCTAACTGAGCTTAGCGTTAGTTTTTTTAACGCAGCGCTTCGCCCAATATTATCGCTGAGATAACGTCCTATTACCAACGTTTATCTCAAAAGCGATAATATTGCAGGCGTTGGCGTGAATATCGCTGGAAAACCAGCGGTGTTCACGCATTAGCGTGCAAATGCTGTTAGCCATGTTATCCACCTCCCATTGGATAACATGGCTAAGAACTGCTCAGGGCAGGTGTTAGCGTTTGGCGATATTCGCGCCTAGCGCGAATATTTCCATTGCTGCGCCTTTCTTGGTAATAGGCGATAGCGATGTTAGCGACTTCTGTTTGTCGCTAACGGGTTGGGTACGCCCACTTTGCATGTCATTAGCGATAAATATCGCTGACATGCAAAGCGGTCACCAAACCGCTCGCTATCGCCTACAAGCTGTCGCTAACTGGTGTTAGTGACAGCTTGGTAATAGGGCGATGGAATTATCGTCGCTTAGCAGCCAAAAACGGCCGCTAAAGCGGCGATAATTCAATATCGCCACCCTTGGTAATATGCCCCTTAGTGTCTATTTCAGCACTCTTTTTTCCAGCACACCAAAGGAGGTCAATAACTGTGAACCCTTGATAACATTGATGTCACCAATAGCTAAGCACGCTCAATAGGATTTAGGTTTTACTGATAAACCGTGGTTATGCCATGAACCCGCTATATTTGTCCTATGAAGCACTCCCTCACATCATTTGCTGCATTTGCAAATGACAAAAATGCTTAGTGCAATTGGATCACCAGTTGCTAAAAATCACAATGAAAGTCAGAGACAGCCCTACAAAGATCAGTGCGCTCATACTGGTGACCTCCTCAAAAGTGTATCCCGCAGAACATCACTGGCAGACTTAAGTGGAAGGGAACAGATGTTCACCCCACATGGGGGTTATGTATCTGATAGCAACTTTCTCTGTAACAGCCTGAGTGATAACAAGAACTCTCTAGTGCTCTGTAAATCCCACATCTTTGGCAACATCTCTTCAAATTGTGTATTCAAGGCAAGGGTCGTGGCCACGGCCAAACTTTGTGCAGAAGTCGAATGTGCTACGAGATTCTTTAACGTATTCTACAATAAATTAGTAATATCAATGAGCAGTGATTCATGCAAACAGAAGTGCATACACAGTAACCACAGGCGAAATTCTAAGTAGAAATCAAATCAAAAGTTATCTAAGAAATCCAGTTTAGACCCTTCGGTGATGGTTGACTTTCACACTGCTCTACAAAGAGCTTGAACGTGTAGTAACATCTCACCTTCAGTGCCATCTTTAGTTGAATAGGAGTCTTGTTCCTCTGAAGTCATGTCTTGAACAGGGATTTGGGCCACAAAATAACTGACAAGGTGTATGGCATTTTAATGATCCTTGTCAGAAAGCAGTTTATTTAATCGGGAAGGAGTGACCCTAGCAACTAATAAAACACAACCATGCTAGATTACAAGACAGTCTAGTTAGAAAATTCTGTTCAATCTTTGGTACCTATGGTACCTATGGAAAAAGCAGTAGGCTTTTTCCAAGAGTAATGTATGATAGGTTCAAGTGCTCCTAAAAACACTAAAGCCAAGAACACAACACAATATACGGTTTTAACCAATTCAGAAATCAGGAAGAAATTTCTACACAAAATGTAACAAAAATGCTTTTAAAGAAAATGTCCCTAGTCACCTGGAACAACAGTAGGGTGTAAAAGTCTCTGCCTGTCCATCTTAATTACCGAAAATGGCCCCAGGGGTAGGGGTGGGTGATAAATTCCACTCCCCCGGTGGAGCTGGCAGAGTTTTGGCTGCTCCAAATTCCACATGTAATGTGGAGTTCCAACCAAATCCGCCAACGACCGTGTGGCGGAGTTTTTTCTCATGCATGGTTCGGCAATGGTAAGTTTGAGGGCGCAAGCGAGATTTGGAGTTTGCTAGCGTGATTTTCGATGTCTAGTAAGGCACCCTTAAAATATCTCAATCACAGGCAGTCACTGACAGTTGTGACCGTTCATGGTCAGAAAGCTGCCATTCAAGCAAAATAAACTCGAGAAGCAGCACCCTGCCGTGAATCTAATAGGCCCTGTGCACAAATGCTTCCATGTTGACATTTTCACATTTAAACTTGACATCTCTTTAGAATATTACTTTTAGCACATATTTGCTTGCATACTTGTACATGAAAGTGTACTCAGAAAGGGTTTGCCTTCAAATATATTTTCTTCGTAGACGCATTATGATATCCTCGTACATTTTGTCCAAGGCCCAAGTACACTGCACAAATTGCCCTTGTTTTCTATTCGGTGACAGTTTTGGGTGGGTAGAATCAACAATGACAGCCAGACCAGGGGGGAGTGTCCAAGGCTGCTAAAATGGCAACTTAGCTTTCTAATGCTCCGCCATCAATCCCCCGTAATCCGTAAATTATCCGGGATTGATTGGAACTGGACACGCAAAGAATGCTCCGCTGTGTAGGGTCCAGCACTGCAAGACAAACAGACTCGGCCGAGGTGATGAGACCGCCCTACGCCAAGATCTGTGCCGAAGTTGGGCCGGTCCTTGGAGGTGCTGCACGGGCCAGACAGTGAGTGCAAGCACTGAATCAGAGCTGTAGAAAACAGCACCAGAGTCGGACTGGGACCGGTTACAAGCCCCCATGGTAAGTGACCGGCAAGATGGTGCTAACTGTGCCAAGTGAGAGGGATCCAGCTGCGGTGAAGGAAAACAAAAAGGTGCTGCACATCCAAGACTGTGAGGGGCCGGCACTACCGGATGCCAGCGAGCGGTCGCTACAGTATGTGGTGGTTGCGTGTGGCAAGCTGGATACAGGCTTGGCTATGGCCTAGTCACATGCGCGGGGGCAGGACGCGCAGGAGGCAGCGACTCAGGCTCACACGTAAGGCCAGTCGGAAGTGACGTGCACGAGCACACGCCTCCCTTTTATTTAGCCCCGCAGGCCACGCCTAGCCTGCGGATGAGGGGATGCGTGTACGTGCATCAACTAGACTGTAGACAGCACTACATCCCTATCCAACTATATCAACTTTGCACAAAGTCCCAAAATTTTGGCACAACAGGATTATCAGTTCACAACATGACGCTCTGTACTTGCGTGACCCTTGGTGGTCGCTTCAAGGCCTCAGCTGAAAGGCGTAGTCTTTTAGTCTTTGACTTGGAGGTGGGTTGGGCCGCAGGTTATACCTCGGGGCGTCACCTCGGCCTCGCTCTATGGTGCGGGGCAGGTTCCTGGTGGGAGTTGACGTGGCGGGGGATCCGCACCCTGGCTCGGACACCGCCTCCTGTGTCCCAGCCGGTGAATTGTTCTCCCTCTCCGGTGTGATGGCTCTAGGCAACACGCTGTCTCCATCGGTGGCCTCTGGGTTTTGTCTCGGGCCAGGGGATATCACCTTGAACCAGGACGTGTTCCTCGATACCTCTTCCCCCTCTTTTCTTGCAGTTACCATGGTACCTTTCGTGGCTGTCACGGTCCACGGACCCGGTTCATAGTAGGTCTGGAATTTTCCCCCAGGACGTCGGTTTCGCATGACCACTTGAGCTCCCGGACACAAACGCCTTGGAGTAGCTCTCCGGCGCCGGCTTGCTCGCTGGTTGTTTTGTTGTCTTCGCTCCTGGGCGTCGTCCATGTTGTTCACATCCGGTACCGCCCCTGGTACGGCGGGAAGGAGGTCTCTGCGCTGGCCTTGGAACATGAGAGCCCAAGGACTCCGCTGGGTGGTGCAGTGAGGGGTTCCTCTGTACTCCCGTAGAAAGTCATGTAGTCTTTGTTCAGGGTCAGCATGCTCGACCACCGCTATCCGGAACATCTTATTGAGTGTTCGCATAAACCTCTCCGCCTCCCCGTTGGCTTGTGGCCATTGAGGTGTGATGCGACGGTGTGTAATTCCCCGGATTTTCAAGAAGGTGGCAAACTCTGCTCCCTGGAACGGTGGTCCGTTATCGCTCCCTATCTCCTCGGGGTACCCAAACATGGAGAACATCTTCTCTAGCACCGGCCCTACATGCGTGAAGGCCGTGGAAGGGACTATCTCAACTAGCGGGTACTTGGAATATGAATCGATGGCCACAAGAGTATGTCCTTCCCCCGGGAAGCTCCCAAAGTCTATGCTGACTTTAGTCCACGGGGTCGTACAGGCTTCCTCTGTGATAATCGGGGCCGTTCGCTCGGGATCACTCGTTAACTGGCAGGACATGCAGCTCTTCACATAGTCTTCTACCATTGTTTCTAGTTCAGGGAACCATACCTTCTCCCGCATGCGCGCTTTCATTTTCATAGCTCCTTGGTGGCCACCATGAGCAAGTTGTGTAGCGTGGTATTTGAGGCTCTGCGGTATCACCAGGCGTGACCCCCTCAACAGCACGCCCTCTTCCGTGGCGCTGAGTTCGTGCCGGACATGCCAGAACTTTGTGAGGGCCTCTTTGTCTGCAGCGTTCCAGGTGTTTGGGGGGTGTAGGTAGTTGGCCCAAGATCCTTCCTGAACGGCCTGTAGTGACCTCGTGTAGATGTTGTCCTCGGCGGCCGCTTCCTTGATCTCGTCAATCGTCATGCACTGGGGACAAGATGTCAGTGCTACCCATCGGGCGTACTCTTCACAGTCGTCATCTGTGGGCATCGGCTCTTGTGGTAACGGATGACGCGACAGGTAATCGGCAGGATTCTTGGCCCCTGGTCGGTATACCACCTCCATTCCATACGACTGAAGTTGAATCACCCATCTTTCAATGCGTGGCGGTGGATGCGGGGCGGTCCCTTTGAAGAGGGGCACCAGAGGCTGGTGGTCTGTGACCATGACGAAGGAGTGGCCTTGCAGGTATAAGTGGAAGTGGCCGCAGGCCCACTTGATTGCCAGAGCTTCTCGCTCAATTTGAGCATACCTGGTCTCGGTTGGGGTCAGGGCTTTGCTGGCAAAAGCTAGTGCTGTCCATTGGCCGGGTTCGTGCTCCAGGGTCAGGACCGCTCCCAGGCCCACCGGGCTGGCGTCCACGATCACCTCGGTGCGTTTTGCAGGGTCAAAGTAGGATAGTGTGGCATTTTCCAGAAGAGCATCCTTTATCCCCTGGAAGGCTTCGTTTTCTTTTGGGCCCCACTGCCACGTGGCGTCCGTCTTGGTTAGCGCACGGAGAGGTTCGCTTCGGGTGGCTAGGCCTGGTATGAACCGGCCACAGTAGGTCGCCATCCCGAGGAAGCTCCTCCCCTCCGTTGGTGATTTTGGGGCTGGGGCGTCCTTTATGGATATGGACTTCCTCGGGTCAATCTGAATTCCTTCCTGGTTAAAAACGTTACCGAAGAATTCAATGGAGGACTGAAAGAATTGACATTTGTCCTTGTGGAGTGTCGCTCCATATGTGCTCAGTCTTTTCAGGACGTCTCGGAGGTGTATGTAGTGCTCGGACGCGGTGGCAGAGTGAATTAAGATGTCATCACTGACATTGATTACGCCCAGCAGTCCAGATAGGAGTTCTCTGATCGTATTTTGGAACACCTCAGCCGCTGAGGAAATACCAAAGTTGAGGCGTTTGTAGCGCAGGAGGCCAAGATGAGTGCTCAATGTAGTAATAAAACGGCTTTCCTCAGCAAGGGGTAGCTGATGATATCCAGCGTTGAGATCGATTTTCGAGAACCATTTCGATCCGTTTACGTCAGCCACTATGTCGTCCATTGTGGGCATTAGGTGTCTTTCCCTCCTGATAGCCGTGTTTGGCAGTCGCATGTCGATACACAAGCGAATTTCGCCCGGTTGTTTGGGCTTTTCCACGATGACCATGGGTGAGACCCACGGAGTGGGTCCCGTCACCTTTTCAATAACACCAAGGTTCTCAAGTTTTTCAAGTTCTTTCTCCACCAGCGGCGGAGGTGGAAAGGTATCCTGCGGTGGCGCAGTGCTGTGGGGGAAACGGATTTATCGATGTGGAGTTTAATGGGTTCGCATTTTATACATCCCAATCCTTTGAATAGTTCAGGAAAACGCTCCAGCAATTCATCCACTTGGTGAGCACGGATGCGATTGGCAAATGCTATTAATTTTAAGTCTTCCGCCGTGTGGCTGCTTAGCAGGGTGTCAACTTCCCGGTCGATTATGTGGACTGTTGCCATGAGATCCGACTCATCCGCCCTGATAGGTATTACGATTTTTCCCTTGAGTGGTAGCAGAGTGTCTGCCCCATAAGCAAAAATTCTTGTTTTGGATTTGAGGACCTCAGGCCGTGGACGTAGCTTGTTGAATTGTTGCAGTCCCATGACGTTAACAGTGGCACCCGTATCAATGATGGCCTTTACTTCGTTTTGCCCCATTTTTACCACACATGTTGGTTGTGGCCGTCGTCTTTGCTTAAGTTCTCGGGCAAAAGAGATGACGTATGCCTCCTCATCTTCCGAGTCGGAATCATCATAGATCGTGGGTAGGTGTCTTTCTGTTTTCTCCGGGGGTGGGTCAGTCAGTGATAACTGGCGGACAGCTTTGGTGGGTGTCCACGCCTTCCTGGTGTTCTTGGGCTGGTTTTTCCTGCGGCAAACCGACGCGAAATGGTTTGGGATCCCACAGTTCGCACATGTCTGTCCCTGGGCCGGGCAGTCCTTGGCCGCATGTGGTTCATGGCCGCAGTACCCACACCGGGCTTGAGGTGAGTTTCTCCGGTATCCTTTCTGTGCCTGCCCTCGTGGTCGGGGTCGCACGGCGTCTGCGCGTTCCACTTTGACGGTTTCCGTTTTGACAGGGGCTTTGTGTAAAGCCTGTTCCATGGCCGTCGCTCTAACGTCTGAGAGCTCGTGGTTTCTGGCCAGGATGGGGATGTCTTCTAGAGAGATCCCTGGTTTGCGTAGGATATGTCCTCTTAGCGTTTTATCCCGACATCCCTGGATAAGTTGTTTCCTTATGGCCCTCGGTTGGTCTTCGTCGGTGGAACTGGCTAGTTCCCTGACACGGGTGTGGAATTGGTCCATTGACTCTCCATCGCGTTGGCGTGCTTGCCCCAACTTGAACACCTCAAAGTCTACATTTAATTGGGGATCAAAATGTCCGTTGAGGGCGGCCACGGCTGCCGTGTAGCTTTCGGCCGCTCCTGTGTTAGGAAGGTGTTTGAACAGTCTAAAGATCTCATCCCCTGCGTAATGGAGTAGTAACGACCTTTTCACAGCTTCATCCGTCTCCCTCGTAACCACGAAGTAGTTCTCCAATCTTTCCAGCCAAATTTTCCAGCGTGGTGAGGCCGTGGACGGGTCTATGGCTTCGCTGAAAGGCGGCAGCACCCCAGCTGCCGCGTGTTGGAACGGGATATTAATGACAGGCGCTGGTGCATCACCGTCCCCCATGGCGTTATTCCTCTACAGGTGGGGATGTAAGGCGCTTAGTTCAGATTGTCCCCTCCCAGTCAGCGGTAGCGCGTGTACCTTGGTGTCTGAAGTTCACCTTCCTTCCTTCTTTTGTAGCACCCCCGTGGCAGTAATGCGACGTCTCTCACGTGCACCTCGTGACTCGCGGCCAGACAGATGTAGAGAGAGGACTTGTGGCCCCTCCTAGACCACCTGCCAGCGTCCTCGTGTCCCAGCAGATGTCAATCCAGCAGTGGGAGGTGATTGCAGGACCCCAGCAGGCCGAAAAACGCGTTGCACGCGAGATGCATGGTATTTGTCAGGGTGCCGTTCCCGCCGCACACGCGAGATACGTGTAAAACAGCAGGGTGCAGCCGAATCGCGGGACACGCGGGATGCGTGTTAAACGGCACCTCGTCGCTGTTGCCGGTAAGGAGGTGCGGCGATGACGCGCTGATGACCAGCAGTGGTGAAGACGACCCCACGGAGTGGCAGAGGGGATGATCGTCAGGCCCCAGCAGGGGTGTGATGGAATGGAGCACGCCGGCTCCGATGAGGCAAAGCAGCACCCAGGACATGCGCGGTAGGCACCGCGGATACGAGCAGGCTGCTCCGTCGGGTCCCAGGTTCGCGGGCGAGGGTTGGGCCCCCTCCGCTCGTCGCCAATGTGGTGGTTGCGTGTGGCAAGCTGGATACAGGCTTGGCTATGGCCTAGTCGCGTGCGCAGAGGCAGGACACGCAGGAGGCAGCGACTCAGGCTCACACGTAAAGCCAGTCGGAAGTGACGTGCACGAGCACACGCCTCCCTTTTATTTAGCCCCGCAGGCCACGCCTGGCCTGCGGATGAGGGGATGCGTGTACGTGCATCAACTAGACTGTAGACAGCACTACACAGTATATGGATCTGAAGAACGGCGCTCAAAGGAGTGTAATCCTGCTGGTGGGCTGATTCCCATTGGGACCACATGAGCGAGGAGGCCGCATACCTAATGCTGCTGCGACCCCAGGCCTGAATAGCTGCAAAGTGCACGTAGTGGCAGCGGAATAAAGAGAATGGACCAGAAGCGTCAAAAGAAATAGGCGCAGGGTGGTGGTTGTGCATCACAAACAAATTCGTGCTGCAAGCAGAGAAAAATGAGCCAGTCCATGTAGGGACATGCCGGGAGAGCGCATAATCTGGGGAAAGCTGGAACCAGGAGGCAGAGACCTGGCCCCAGGAGGCTCAAGGATGTGAGAGGGAGTAAACATATGATGCAGCAAAGTGCAAGCAAACTGGAGACCTGCATGGCCCCCCACAACATGTCGGGATAAACAGGATGAATAGGTGAGATCACCGGAAAGGTGTTAATACCCTGTTTTCCACTGAGCTGGCCCGCCCATGTTACTATACCTTGTACAGCTCATACGTGCTGAAACTACACAATAAGACATAGAGCAAAATAACACAACAGTTAAACGGTAAAGTGAGACACAATAAGACGCACATCGCTCTGTCGTAAATATGCATTATGCTGTCACACGCCACTACTAGCATCAATGGCCTACTGCCTCTACTGGGCAGCTGCACAGCAAAACCACATGCACTGAGGAGATATAACAGTACTGTAGCCCCCTCCCCTTTAAGACACCTTTAGGTGTTGACAACCCTGAGTCGGAGCCTCCTCACACACCTGAGCTATGGTGGTCTCTACGAGGGGAAAAAAGGACTGGCACAACAGAGCCTGCAGACAAAACCATACAGAGGACATTTTTAGGCAAAGAAAGTTCAGGCGTCCATGTCAGGTACAATCGGTCACCTGCGCTCTGGCACTGAAGGCCACCTGGTCAGCCACAACCCACCCGAATCCCGCTAGATAAGCCAGCGGATACACTGCCCACCGATTCAATGAGCAGCAAACTGGATGCAGTACTCACAGTAGAAAAATTGTGGGCATCACTTGAGCAGATATGATCCTCACTGGGGAGCAAAATAGATGCAGTAGTAACAGACCTCAACGTACTAAATGCAGACCACCGTAAATTTGCAGATAAAACCCGCTCAACGGAAGACACCCTAGAGGAAATGACCCCAAAGACTCGTGAAGCAGAGATAATGCTGAGAGAATTAACGACCCAGGTACGCACAATCGAACGCAGGGCTGAAGATGCGGAGGGGCGCTCCAGATGAAATAACATACGAGTGGTGGGATTCCCGGAAGGAAAGGTGGGGAAAGACGCCACCGACTATGTGGAGAAATGGATCCAAGATATGGTCCCATCAGAGAAACTGTTGCAGCATTTCTCCATGGACAAGGCACACAGGGTTCTAGCGAGGGTCCCCCTCCAGGATCAAGTCCCAGGCTTTTTCTGTTTCGTGTCTTACACTACAAGGACAGATACACAATACTCCTGGAAGCTAGAAAGCTCCAGTCCATACAAGACGACAATGCACAGTTTATGTTCTTCCTAGATTACACAGTCGCAGTACAGAAACAAAGAAACTTATTTCTGAAAGTGAATCGCCATCTACGCAGTCTGGACCTTAAGTACTCCTTGATATTTCCTGCATGTTTACGAATCGTGGCAAAGGGGAAAATACACTTCTTTGACACACCCATAGCTGCTTGGTAATGGCTGGATTTAGCAAACTTGACTTGAATACCTGCATCCACAGGGGCACGAGGAGATGGACCGTGTGCAATGCCACGAGGGTACCTCTGCGGGAAAAGATGCAGGAGAACCATGAGGGAAAATCAGGACATGCGCCTGATATTGAGCAAATTATACAAGATTAACAAAGAGCACTACTGACAGCGGCTGCACTGGGGGGGGGGTCCCAGAGGGAGTCGGACTCTGGTGACAGTCCATCATATCGAGGTAGGTACGATGAATCTGTAGACGCTGCCTCCTCCTTTCCGGACTACCCCGCACCACCTGAAGTTACCCCGCAAAAAGCAGAGGATATCATATGAACAAAAAGAGACTTTGCGATAAGCTGTGTATAATCAACTGGACTCTGAAAACACACAAGTAGTAGAATTAGTGCATATTAGTGTAAATTTAGTAATGAAGTGTGTACTTAATATGTTCCGCACCACTTGGTATGTGTATCCCATATATAATGAAGTCCCCTAAAGTAACAGTTGGAAAATTGCCTTCAAAATGACACAGAAGTGGCACTGTGGTGGGGTGTATGTGGCGCACAGTCTTGCTCAATGCAGCATAAATGGGGGACTCCATTACCTGACCCACAACCCCCTGATACAAACAAGGCATGCCCCTACTATCCAACGGAGGCGTAGTGAACTGATTGATGGTTTCGACGGATACATGTTGCACACCCGCCCTTATGGGATTAGAAGAGTCAGTTGACTATTCGTAATGTTAAAATACGTTCTTTTGCTATGTAATGTGCATGAGTTCACACTCAAGTGAGGCCCCCTACACACTGGCATGGGATACCATGGTTATTGGGAGGTGAATTCAAATGCGTGATTGACCAAGCCCTTGACCGCTCCTTTCCACCGCTTCTACGAGTGAGAACAGTGCTGACTGCAAGAGAAATGAGAACAGTGTTAGAGCACTAGCAACTGGTAGACATCAGGCGACAGTGCCACCCCACTGACAGAATATACTCCTACTACTCGTAATACCCCCTTAAATATACAGCGATACTTCCGAGTTCAGATACATGCACCGCATGCCTGGACCCGATATGGATGCCTGGTGTTGGATCTCAAGAAGGCCTTCGATTCACTGGAATGACCATTCTTATTTACGACACTCCACAAATACGGTTTAGGGACACGCTTCATGCAACTGGTGCGACTGTTATACACGGAACCTCTCATTAGGGTGCGCACTGGGCAGTTAATATCTGAGTCTATACCAATAGGCAGAGGTACCCGACAGGTGTGCCCCCTTTCTCCCCATCTATTTTTGATGGCGATTGAACCACCAGCTTCAGAACTTCATAGAAAGGGGACGGACTGGGGCATTTGGCAGGAGGATGGCTTACATGTGGTATCTTTGTATGCAGATGATCTACTGTTATACCTTAGGGACATACACAATGTGCTCTGTCACATTGCTGAAACGGTACACCAATTTGTGAGTGTATCAGAACAAAGGGGCCGATTAGGATGGCGGAGAATCCGCATCCTCCAGGCCGGCGGAAGCCACCGCCAGCCTGGAGGATGTGGATTCACCGCCGCGGACATTGGAAACACCCATCGCCACATTAGGATGGCGGTGGGATCAGCGGCGGACGGCAAGTCCGTCCGCCGCTGATCCCCGGTGTATGCAGGCAAATATGGTGGCGGTGTCTGCAAGACACCGGCAGCCATATTAGGATGCAGGCTGAAACATGCTTTTCCGCCGTGGAAAAGCATGTGGTCTTTTGTGTTTGGGGGCCCGTTGCGGGCCCCAGGGTGTTGGGGGGTTTGGGGGTGCACAAAGCGGCAGGCACCGCTCGGTGCCTGCCGCTTTGTGAATGTAAATGCAAAGCATGCATTTTTTACCTTGCGGCGGGTGCTGCTTCAAGCCGCACCCGCTGCATGGGTAAAGATACGGGATATGACAGCCAGGGTGGCGGTTACATCCTAATTGGTATGGAGGGACCGCCGCTGCCCCTGCGGACAGTCCCTCCACCTCGGGGGTGGCGGACGGACGCAGGTCCGTCCGACATCCTAATAGGCCTCTATGAGTGAACTAGAGGAAATCCTCTCTATTCCCCTTCGGTCTGGACTTCCAAGACCCAGGTCCAGTCCCTAATAGCCCTGGCAGCCGACATTGTTTCGATACCTGGGTATCCGCATGTACCATTCTACAAATAACATACTTGATGGCAATCTCATGCGAGCAATATCTTCCATCCGGTCTCAAATGAGAGTTTGGAAAACATTACCGATATCAGTCTTGGGCCGTATTGCTCTATTAAAGATGGTGGTTCTAGCTAGATTACATTTCTCAAATTTGCCCACCTATGTCACATTTAAAATATTCCACGATTTTGAACAAACAACATGTTACTTTATCTGGAATAAGGGGTGCAACAGAGTAGCTTTATGGAAATTATATGCACCAATGAACAAGGAGGGTTGGGAGCTCCAAACATGGAAATGTACTACATGGCAGCACAATTGAAATGGGTGATCGAGTGGCTGGTAGGACTACCCTTGTCTGATATGGCCACCACGCTGCCGTCCTGGACAATGACCAACATTCACCACTTATTTCCCCTGATCACTGATGTTGCTGCACAAAGGTCCAAAGTATTGGCCCTAGCGTACTTCTGTTACAGGTGGAGCCTACACCTCATAAGATCGATGACCCCATATGCGCCTGCTTTGCCACTGCTTGGTACACCTAGGCATAGAACCATCACAACAGTAGTGGAACTTGTATCCTTGCATGCAGCCGGGCTGCATACACTGAGTGACCTGCACAGACAGTCAGGAGCTACACACATGGGAGGAGGGCGTACTAGCACTGTTTCCTATGCCTAGAAAACATAAAGTTACCTCCAGATTCATAGATCCAGGTCTTATAACCTCCAAGGGACTAATAACCCTGTGGTGGAAGAATCCAAACCCCCCTTTAACTAAGGCCTGGCAGCAGTCACTCTTGGAGTTAGCCCAGACGGAAAGCACAGCATTGCACAGAGAAGACATTAGGGCTGAGAAAATACCAAGTAGCACAAAGCTGGGATACCATACGTGTAGAACTTTAACTCACAATGCAAACCCCTGAAGAAGACACACATAAATGAGACTAGGGCCATAGCTATGGAGACATATACACATAATATGTCAAACACATGAGCACCAGGAGCAGGTATTCTGGTGGGATAGGGGGTGTGAACATGGTGGAGTGGCAACCCTTGTGCAAGCATGACCTAAAAATAAAAGTAAAGATATCGAGGGACTGGGGGGGACAAGGGGGGAGTCTAGGGCACAACACCACAATTGGCGCAAACTTAGCACAGTAGCAACGGTGAAGATTTTTTTCCTTTGTTAACCGAAAAGAATCAGGCTCGTTTTTTTGTACTGAACAAGATGTGGTCAATGATATCTACACTATCTGTACCTAAAATGCGGGGCTGTCCTGGGCACCAAGCAAACAACAACCTTTAAAGATACTGGCTCTATTTAGTATAGGTCATCAGTCATTTATTATGACGGAAATGTATATATAGTCGCAAAAAAAACAAATGACTGCTAATTATCTGTATTGTTATATGAACAGTAAATGCATGAAAATAAGATAACATTCAAGAAAAGAGATTAATAAAATTAATGCCAGCCAGAGCCACAGTACGAATTGATCCAATTTTATCACAGAAACTGTACCGCCTCTTTTTTCGACAGAGAAGCATTTTGATGGATGGTCGCGGTAGCCTCATGCCTGAATTCTAGCCTAGCTGAATCCCATCATTATCCTGAGAGCTACGTCCACCCGTTCTACACCAGACTGGCTACCAGGTGACACACAAGCAGGTAAATGTGGAGTTAGAGACAAGGTATTCTTGCAGAATTGCACACCCTATGCTTTCTAGGATAGGCAGCGCAAGTAGGAGTACAATTATATATATTCACATAATCAAATGCAAAGATATAATGGTTAAATTATTAATCTTTTTCACCATTCTTGAAATGCTGGTTGCAATCCTTTGATTCTTTCTATTAATCATTGCATTGTACATATTTTAATCAAGCTTCTGATTGCTTCAATAAATATTTGAAATGCCAATTTGTGTACTTATTGAGTCTCCCTTTTGGGCATGCCTGAGTTAATAAAGAAAGGGTAGATCTATTTCCACAAATTCCTTGGGGGAATTAGGGTTGTCATATTCTGAGGTTGCAGACACTATCAGGTACCCTGTATGGTTTAGGGGTCTAGATGTTGCACTGTGAGCTAGCACTGTGCACTGTGAACTAGGCAGGTACATATTATGATATTATGAGCGGATGTAGTCCCCATAGTTTTGATGCTTATGTTGCCCAAATGCACAGTTTTACTAAATTATTAGGAACCGTGCGACAGCCGTCTGGTTGGGTGTGGTGCAGTTTACATGGATTTTTTAGCGTGGAACGATCTCCCATCACTTAAAAGTCAGCACAACGTACCTAATTCCGCTCATTCATGGAACGCCATGGAATCTTGTGGAATTCCACAGAGTGAAACTCTGTGACAGCAGTTGTTCCTCCACTATGGTGGAGGCGCCTCGCCCCACTGCTGGAGCCAGCAGATGAAAGCATGTAAAATAAAATTATAATAAAGCAATTTAATTATCCTTATATTTTTCATGACGGAGGGAGCCTAAGTCTTGGGGCAGGGCCATTCTCTGACAACAGCAAGCTGGAGGAGTGATGTGCACTGCAAGTGTGCATAACGGTTTAGCTGACTGCCTTAGGATGGTCAAGCCGTCATGCGTACTGAGATCTCTCCAGGCTGCTGTGGGGAGAACAGAAGGCACAGGATCCGTACTGCAGGCACAAGCTCCCAGTACCTGTGCGAGTGTAAAACTAGCCCGCTCTGCCCAATGCCGGCACTTCTTGCTAGCTGGATATTACCAGCAGAAGAATAGCCTCTGGTTTGGTGCAGCAGAGTCTGTGAGCCTGTGTATCCGGAGCAGAAGACCACCGAGGTGGCTGACTGCAGGTAAGTGTCCTTTTATTTTTAGGTCTCGCTATAGCCATTGCATTAGCAAGGCTTGGCGAGGTATAAAGTAAGGGCTTTGAAAAGTGCTCCTAAAGTGCGGATTGGGTACAGTGCATGTTAGCACAACCACGCGCATTGTGCACAGCTTCCATTTGCCACCAGACACTTCGTGAGCGCGTGCCGCGCTCCGCCTCTGCTGCCACACGCATTCAGCTCACCAGGCTGCACACCCCCTCATCCCCCATATGCTCGCTCGCCAATGTCCCTCCCACCCTTCCTTTGATGTCTGCTTTTCTTTGAACTTTCAGCGTGAGTTCTCACAGGCTCCTCTCCGCCCAGTTCCTTTAATGGCCCTCCCCCTCTCCCAGCACGGAGCGCGCATCGCTTGTTTTTAATGGCCACACATTTTCTTTCTCAAGCGCCATCCTAATAAGCATCTACCTTGCTGCTCCCGCCAGTCTTTGTTTGGTGAAAACCACACATATCTCTGCCAGAACACATCCAGCCCCCCTCCCCGCAGCATGCCCTGCTCTTACAGGGCACACGGTTTCTACTCCACGCACCGTCTCTCTCCACTCTGCTCTCCCGTATCTCACACTCCTCCACTGCCTCACCTGTCTTTGAAGGAACCTGCCTTTCTAGCTCACCTGCCTTTTCTACTTCATCTCACCACTTACTTTTCTGTCCTCTCACTGCCCTCGCCCCCTCTCATCTATCACTGCTTCCCGCTCCCTCTCTCTTCTCTACACTCTGCATCTTCCCTACTGTCCCGGTCCACTGTTCCTCTCAGAGTTCCTTCTCCTTGTTTGTCTGCTCTTCTCCTGTCATGTAAGTACCAGCTCCTTCTTCCCTTCTGTCCAGCATGGTCCATTCTACCCTCAGTGCCTCTGCTCTCCTCTGTCTTTTTCCCTTTTTCCCACTATGCCGATTTTCCTACCCTCTCCTCTTAATTGCCTTCCTTCTCCTTTTCTTCTCGGTTTCTGTCGCTCTTTTACTTTTCTCTCTCTCCTTTCGTGGTTCTGTCCCTCGCATCCTCTCTCTACCTCATCGCCTCTCTCCTCATCCCTGGTCTTCGCCAGGCTCTCATTTCATGTTCTGGGTGTGTGAATATGGCGGGGGCCAGAGTACACGTGCTGTGACTCATGAAGCACACTATGTACATGACACGATTAATCAACTGGCGAAGTACCAGTACAAAGCACTGCTTGGCTTGCCATGGTAACCTGGTCTGTGCACTCCTGGGCATCAGGAAGACCAAGCTGCAGCCACGCAGGAAACGGAGCAGCATTCCAGGGCTGCAGTCACTCGATAAGGCAGAGCAGGGCGTGCACCGGAAGGGGCCAGCAACGGCTGAGGGGCTTGGTCAAAGGTCAACAAACCATTTGTGAAACATGATTCTGCTGAGGAGGTCCGTGATCTGCTTAAGTGAGTACTGTTCTCCACGGTCGGTGACTAAAGGAGATGGTTTCATGAAAGCGGGACTGGTGGCAGCCTCTAGAGGCAGGCAAGTGGCCCAGTGGGTGGAACGCTCGCTGCTGCTAGAGTTTTCCATGCACACATATTACAGAGGTGCAGTCATGCTCTGGATTTAAAGTTGCCACCACGCTCAATAGGAAATAGAATGCATCGTATCTGCATTAACCTTAGAGAAAATATTGTACACCTGTGCTGGGAAACAAATGTACCCTGCGTGAGGGGCATTTGTGTCGCCTGCTCTGTAAACCCAAACTGCACACCTGCGATCCTGTTTTTTAAAAACCATTTAGGTCATGCCACATACTAATATCATGTGGGTGTGTGTTGACCTAGCCCTGATCTTTTGACAATGGTAAGTTCTGGACCTAGTCCTGAACCAGGAGAGATACACCAATCACACTCTCACAGTGACTCACGAGACTGCCAACCTTAATGCGGGTTTCATGCCTGGAAGGTGGTGGTGGCAGAGTATCATGGTTGGTGAGTTATAGTGGCAGGCTTTTTTCTTAGAGACATAAATGTGCACTTCCAGGCCCATTCATATAAAGTTCCACTGCTCATGATGATCCCAGAATCCTGAAAGCGACATGCCATGCATTGTACATGTGCATGTGTGCTAAACGTGATAGTCTGTTGTGCATGAGTGATACAGGCCTGCATGTTCCATTTTGAAAGCCCACAACCTGGACCTGAATAGAAGATGGAGAAGAGATTGCTTTCTGCAGGCCGCAGCATATGTGTTTTGCTGGCATCTCCTAGATGGAAGGGGAAGCACTAGGCGCCAACCCCCCACACACACAAAACCCCACACACTTACACAACCCCCCACACACACAACCCCCCACACACACAACCCCAGACACACACAACCCCCCTCACACACACACAACCACACACACACTCAATCACACAACCACACACACAACCCCACACACAACCCCCAAACACAACACACACAACCCCAAACACAACACACACAACCACACACACAACCCCACACACACAGCCCCCCACACACAACCCCCACGCTCAACCCCACACACACAACCACACACACACACACAACCACACACACTCAACCACACACACACAACCACACACACAACAACACACAACCACACACACAACTACAAACACACACAACCTTCTATCTAACTATCTATCTATCTATCTATCTATCTATCTATCTATCTATCTATCTATCTATCTATCTATCTATCACTCTCACTCTATCTATCTACCTATCTATCACCCTCACTCTATCTATCTGTTGCCCTCACTCTATCTATCTATCACCCACACACACTCAATCACATAACCACACACACAACCCCACACACAACCCTAAACACAACACACACAACCCCAAACATAACACACACAACTACACACGCAACCCCACACACAGCCCCCACACACAACCCCCACACTCAACCCCACACACACAACCACACACACACACACACAACCACACACACACAACCAAACACACAACCACAACAACACACAACCACACACACAACTACAAACACACACAACCATCTATCTATCTATCTATCTATCTATCTATCTATCTATCTATCTATCTATCTATCTATCTATCTATCTATCTATCTATCTATCTATCACTCTCACTCTATCTATCTACCTATCTATCGCCCTCACTCTATCTATCTATTGCCCTCACTCTATCTATCTATCTATTGCACTCACTCTATCTATCTATCTATCTATCTATCTATCTATCTATCTATCTATCTATCTATCGCCCTCACTCTATCTATCGCCCTCACTCTATCTATCTATCGCCCTCCCTCTATCTATCGCCCTCCCTCTATCTATCGCCCTCCCTCTATCTATCTATCACTCTCCCTCTATCTATCTATCCCCCTCCCTCTATCTATCTATCGCACTCACTCACTCTATCTATCGCATCACCACAGCATCACTCAGCACCACCACAGCATCCCTCAGGGGCACCACAACATCACTATGCGCTACCACAGCATCCCTGAATGCCACAGCATCACTCGTCACCACCACAACATCACTCAGCGCCACCACAGCCTCAATCTGTGCAACCATTCAACATCAACTGGTTCAAATGTGTTCTTTCAATGTTTCAAGCTTTATCACAAAATGTCACAAAAAGATGTTAATATTTCACTTCTGTTTCTTCACAATAAAATACACTGAACATAATCTTCAAAAAAGTTATTTACAAAAGATTAAGCTATTGCCACTATAAATTACAAAAACTTTCATTTAAGTATTAATTATTAAAAAATAAAAAATAAAAGCCATTGTTATTTGTAATATCAATACATCTAAGTCACGTAAATACAACACACATTGCATTATAAATGCTGTAGGTGTCACATTTGCGAAAGTTATAACTATTGCCATTGTAAATACAAAGCTATTAATTTCGCTATTTTCAAAACCAACACATAAATTAAAAATGTGTCATTTACAATACCTCAAACTTTCCTAATGCAAGACCTATTGCATTGCAAATGCATGTTTTTATATTCTCCTCGCACTGTGTGCCAGCCAAGGCAACCTGTAGGCAAACCGGGCTCATACCTGAGAGCATGTGGTGCCGTTTGTTGTTTGTTTACTTTTAGCCTCATGGCTGGATCCCAACATCTACGGATCCAGCCTTGAGCCCGAATGCAAACAAGAGCAGCATTTCAGCAAAATGCTCTTACTTGTGTTAACAAAGTCATTAACACATGTAAGAGCGCCTTGAAATATGTACATTCAGTATAGGCGCGGTATAAAAAGAAACCTTTTTGTACGGAACACATCTTGCCGGTCGCCTATTTCAAGACACCCTCATATATGCTAATGAAATTATTGGTGCACAGTCAAAATATCGATTCCTAATTATCGACCTACATTAAGATCGAGTTGAAAATATCGAAGGCGAAGAATATCAAGGTCAAGAATATCGTTGGACAGAATATCGACCCTAAGGAGGGTAATATCTATTTTTTTTAAATCGATGTAAGTAATATCGAAGTTAGTCATATCGATATCAATTATATCGATGTTACTAATTTCGCTGTTACTAATATCGAAATTTGTTTGTTGTTATGAATTTTATTATGTATTTTATTTGTATGTGTTATATGTTTTTTTAAAGTATTTTATTTGTTTTAAATTATAAGTGTACTATTCTTTGAATATAAACATTTTATTTTTAATTTAGTTTTAGTACTGGAACGAGTTGTGGGTTTATAGGGGAATAGGGTGGGAAGTAATTTAATTATAATAAAGTAATTATTCATTTTTAGTAATTGTAAATTAATTTTAATTAATTTTTGCGTTCAAGTTCTGTAGCGGGTTGTGGGTTTATAGGGGAATTAGGTGGGAAGTAATGTAATTGTAATTAAGTAGTTATTTATTTTTTATTGGTATTGATAATTATTTTATTTCTAATTAATTATTAATTGGTAATTAATTATTTGAATTGCTAATTAATTTTTTAAATTGGTAATTAAGGTTTGTAATTGGAAATTACATTTTGTAATTGGCAATTAATTGGTAATTAAGGTTTGTAATAGGTAATTTCATTTTATGATTTGCAATTCATTTTATTTAATTGGTAATTAATTTTTTACAAGTGGTAATTGATATATTTTATTGTTAATTACTTTTTATTAATTGGAAATATATTTTATTAATTGGTAGTTAAGCTTTTCATAAAAAAAATTGTTTATCTAAAAATACATTTATTGTTTACCATTTTAGAATTGTTAATCAATTTTTAATTATCAATATGTTTTTTGATTTGAAAAATATTTTAGTGTTCAATATTTATTATTTGGTAATTTATATATATTAATTAATATTTATTGGTATTTATTGTTAATTTATTGTTAATTATTTATTCAATTGTAATTATGTTTTTAGTAATTATTAATGGGTATTTGCAAATGATAAAGAGTTATTTAAAAATTAAAATTTTTATTATTTTATTTACAACAATTATTTATAAGTATGTTATATTTAACTTCTACGCTATCCAATGCTTTCCCTACTGTTGCACTCTCTGAAGTGGGCGTAGTCATTTTTACCCCCACGCTATCCAATGTCTTCCCTACTGTTGCACTCTCTGGAGTGGGAATAGTAATTTTTACCCCTACGCTATCCAACGCTTTCCCTACTGTTGCACTCTTTGGAGTGGGAATAGTAATTTTTACCCCACGCTATCCAACGCTTTCCCTACTATTGCACTCTCTGGAGTGGGAATAGTAATTTTTACCCCCACACTATACAACGCATTTCCCTACTGTTGTACTCTTTGGAGTGGGAATAGTAATTTTTACCCCTACGCAATCCAACGCTTTCTCTACTGTTACAGTCTCTGGAGTGGGAATAATAATTGTTACCCCTACGCTATCCAACGCTTTCCTAACTGTTGCACTCTCTGGAGTTGGAATAGTAATTTTTACCCCCTACGCTATCCAACGTTTTCCCTACTGTTGCACTCTCTGGAGTTTGAATAGTAATTTTTACCCCTACGTTATCCAACGGTTTCCCTACTGTTGCAATTTTTGGAGTTGGAATAGTAATTTTTACCCCTACGCTATCCGACGCTTTCCCTACTGTTGCACTCTCTGGAGTTGGAATAGTAATTTTTACCCCTACGATATCCAATGTTTTCCCTACTGCTGCACTCTCTGGAGTTGGGATAGTAATTTTTACCCCTACGCTATCCAACGCTTTCCCTATTGTTGCACTCTCTGGAGTTGGAATAGTAATTTTTACCCCTACGCTATATCCAACGCTTTCCCTACTGTTGCACTTTTTGGAGTTGGAATAGTCTTTTTTACCCCTACTCTATCCAACGCTTTCCCTACTGTTGCACTTTTTGGAGTTGGAATAGTAACTTTTACCTCTAGGCTAAAAACGGTTTCTCTACTGTTGTGCTCTCTGGAGCGGGAATGGTAATTTTAAGTTCTATGCTAACCAACATTTTTATTACTGTATTGTTTTTTAATTATAGATTTTGAATAGTATTTTTATTTATTTAACTATTAATTTTTTTTATAAATTTAGATAATATAGTAAATAATTAATTTTAAAAATTTTAAAGGTATATTTCTTTTTTTAAATGTATTAAACGTAATTCTTTGCTTTTTATTTATTTTTTGTTTTATGTTTGTAAATGTATTTGTAATTTATAATTTTTTTAATTAATTTATAAATTATTAAAATAATTATTGCAACTTATTAAGTACGTATAGGTTATTTATTTTCTGTATATGTTTAATTAAATTATTATTAAATATATATGTATTATTTATTAATTTTAAACATTATTAGAAATTTTTTATTATGTTTATTTTATTTATTAGTGTTATTTACTTTATTTTACATTTATATTTTTACAGGAAAAAAACGATATTTTCAACATCGATATTTTACATTTATATTTTTACAGGAAAAAAAACGATATTTTTAACATCAATATTTTTAACATCAATATTTTTTTTCTTGATATTTTTTTACTTACCATGTTGTAGATAGGATGTCGATATTCTTGCTTTCAATATTTCTGCATCAATATTCCTGTAGTTCGATATTTTCTAGGTCGATATTTTGTCAGTGATCCGAAATTATTAGCACGCATGAGAGTGCCTTGAAATACGTGAGAGCAGGACAGGCTCTGTACAAAAGGTAAACCTTTTGATATGAAGCGTATACTGAGGTACAGGGCTTTAAGGGGGCCGGATCTCACCGGTGTTGAGCACCACCAGTTATTTAAAGGGGGCCTCGAAATGGGTCTCTATTGGACTCTGCATTATGCCCTGGCACAGGTGGTCCATGTTTTTTCCGAACTGCAGTGATAGCAGGCACATCGATGTGCAAGTGGTCACACTGCTCACTTCTCTCTAGTGGAGGTTACAACATGAGGTCATGCCAGGTGAGCGTTATAGGGGAAGGGAAATCCTTTAAAGAGAGTCATTTTCTCACTGGATTGCCCTTCTCTTTTTGAAACTCAGGAGCAGCAACATTGTTGTGGTGTCACCAGGGCTTTAAGTGGAAGCTTTTTCAATATTATTTACAATAAGCCGTAGTTGCTGCTTACTTATCTTCTGCAACTAACAACCATTGACAAAGCCAATAGTCCTGACTTGTACGTATGATGTTACTTGTATCATATTTCTGGATGCAATGACAGAAACAGCAAAATACATGTCGAGCGGCACACTGTGCTAAGCACAGATTTTTAGCTTACATGTTTTTAAGCCACGTCCTTAATAACATTGACCACGCCCCTTTGAGAGACCCCCCCAGTTTTTTCATCCTACTTAAAGCCATGCTGAGCTCACGTATTTCAAGACGCTCTCATATGAGCTAATGTCCTCATTTGCACACATGAGAGCGCCTTGAAATACGAAATCTCAGGATGGGCTCTGTACAAAAGTGCACAGTCTGGGCTCATGTTTTTCAAGGTGCCTCACCCCTTTCAAAGTACACCAGCCGCCAAAGCTCTGTGAGTTCCACCTACCTAGAGGGCGCACTAGGTAGGTATGAACAAAAAGTCCGGAAACTTTTCTGCCTCAAGGTAGCTGGAAGTTCAGATGCAGAGAAAACTTCCTTCCACACTGGTGCGCTCAAATGCTTTCCTTTGCCTGTGCTCTTCTGGGTGACTACAGCCACATTTCTAAGCATGAGACAGACCTCTCAGCCACTGCTTTGTGCTACAACTAACAAGTCACAATTTCAAGAGAATGCTGATAAAATCACTCCTGTCACAATTTTCCAAATAAGAGTAGATGTCTTTCCCAGCAAGGGCTTTTATTGGGTCAAGTGCAGTCGACTCCTAAGCGTGGCAACTTGTTCTTCACACAAGTTGGAGCACTTGTTTATCCCTCTGTGTTAGTGGTTAATTTATAAAAAAATAAGTGCTGACGCTCCCCGGTCAGGAGGTAGCTTGCACCAGCCCATTTCTCCTGTTGGCACCGCCTAAAACAACTACTAACCATGAAAGTGGGGAGAGGTTGTGGGTAATGTCCAGAGCTGCAGACTTTGGAGCTGGGGAACCAGGCTCACCTCTCGAAGTCAGCTCAACATCCTGTGATTCTGGGCAAATCACTTAAACTCCTTATGCCTACCATACATGAATGTGTCCTTAACTAGTGCTCATGAAAAGCGCCGGTGCTGATGATTAAGTGCTGGTGCTGACCAACGGAAACCACCAGCTCAAATCAAGCACAGCTTTGTGTTCCTGAAGGAGCTACCAGGAGAGTAGTCAGCTGACTCCTGGACAGAAGTTTCATTTAATGGATAAAAGAGGAGAACAAAAGTCCTCCAGTTAAGTTTCAAATAATTTCAAGTCATTCCATGTAAATTTGCATAATTATGTGAATTTTGCGCACCGCTAAAATTGACAAATGTTTATGAGATCTCTCAGGATCTCTCTGGGTGAAATTACTTGGTATACACCTGTTACAACGCATTTGTTACAACGCACTACTGTTACAACGCGACTTTTACAACGCATACCATTACAACGCATTGCGCTGGGGGGCGCTCTAGGATAGGGAATAAGTATAATTTACTATCCAACACCTTCCCTAGGGTCCACGGGGACTGGAGTTAGAATAGTAAATTATACTTACCACTATCCAGCACCTCAAAGCGCTATGCGTTGTAATGGTATGCGTTGTAATGGTCGAGTTGTAACAGTAGGTAGTTGTAATAGTATGCGTTGTAACATGGTACATCCAATTACTTTTAATTGCCTTTCAGGTGCTCTGGTTCTTTCTGTTGTTTTATGTTTCTGTCTCCTTCCAAATATCTCATCTCAGCAAAGTGATTCAGTATTTGCTACAAAACCGTTGTTGAGGCTTTCGATGTTGGTAGATTGTTCTTTTGCAGCACAGTATCCAAATATGATTAGGAATCTTATTACTTTTATTGAAGGAAAGGTACAACTGGTTTATATCTGCCTGGTTTCCATACTGCACTGTGTATACAGTTTAAAAAAATTAATTTTCCACTACTGTTATCAACTATGTACAGTCAACACTTAATTCGATTTTGATTACTTAGTAAAAAGAAGTTTTAAACAAATTTGTATAATTTATCAGAATTTAAACAAAAATGTCTTTTATTCACAGTCAGGTTCTCTCAAACGAAAATGCAGTTTTACCTTTACATTGACAAGCAACATTTGGGAGCTGGTCACCAAAGAGGCATCCTTTTCATTTGTATATAGCATGTCCTACCTTTATATAATAAACATTCAAGGTCGGTGGCTTACTTAGGAATGACGAGTTATTTATGTGGAAGAGCACTTTCTCTATCATGTTACTGCACGGTTATATACTGTAGCTAGTCAAAACACAATGCATGTCCCTGGAGCTTAACATTTTTAGTCATACAAGTGGCATTATAAAAATGGGACCTCTTTAAAAACCAAACTGCATGTAGTACCTTAATAGTACTACGAAAATACTATTAAAGAAGGACAAAATCCTATTCACAAACCTAAAAGGGTAAATCACCACCTCTGCTATCTTTTGGATAGGGAGATCCTAACACATGTAAGTTTATTACTTAGGGGTCGATTCCGATGTCGTTCAGAACACAGGCTCCCATTGAAGTCAAGGGGAGCCCGACCGAATCGTATCCGGAAGCATTCAGATGTATCGTACTCGCTTGGTCAGACTCCCCCGATCTGAGTTGTCAGGAAATCATTCCTTAACCAATTCAGTCGGACTGCTTTCCTAAAGAGATCGGAATCAGGGCCTTAGTAGTAAATGTGGAAGGACTGGGGGAGTGCCTAGAAAAGGGGCACACTAAATGGAAGGGGTTGAGGGAGGAGCAAGAAGGAGCTTAGGGAAGGTTTGTAGTAGGGAGGCAATCCTACTACAACATAATGTACCCATGTTAGTTAGAATATTTTGTAGGACTGACAAGTCACACCTGGTGTTTATTTGAATAATTAGTACAAAAGAAGGTTGGACTGGGCTATATGATCTTTGCACAAGAAGTTAACTTGTATCCCACTGTGCTTCAAAACAATTTAATACCCGAATTATGAGAACCCATACTGTATGTACACTACATTTTATTGGTAAATTGATTCAGAAAGGAGGTTCTATTAAGGGCTTTGTTTCTTTTTTTAAACATGGATTGTAATACCACAAAAATGTAAAACCTAATACAAATATGTTTAGAAATATTTATTAAAAAAATAAGTTAGTAGTACTGTACCATTTATATTTTTTTCTACATTGAAAATAAATAAAACTATTTACAATAAGGTTCAACAAGACCCTCAAGGGTATGATCGTCGGACTTCCAGAAAAGCTTAAGAGAAAATTGGATGTCTTACCACCCTGCCTTCTCTTTGTCTACAGAGAGGTTCCTCAGAAGTGGGTTGGCTACAGACCATTTGAGCTTCTGTTTGAACATCCAATTAAGGGTCCATTGTGTCTAGTGAAGGAGGGTTGGGAACAGCCTCTCAAACCTCCTAAACTGTAGTAAGGTTTATGGGCTTTTTTCTGCGTGCATGTTAAGTTAGCATGGCTTATTAGAAGTTTAAACGCCATTTTCCTTTTTGCTGCTTTTTGCACACGACAATGCTTGTCTGTTTTTGCTGAGTTAGCTTTCACGAAAGTCTATACTTGAGAAAAGGGGTGTTTTTCAACATCTCTAGACATACATCATGTCCCCAGTCTGTACAGTGAGTGCTAAGCCGCCAAGGTTATCATAACGTGCGAGCCTGTTTATCGCGTGTCCGTATAACACATTCTAGACACAACAATTTTGCAGCTGGAAGACAAGTAGGATTCTGGTGCCTTTATCATAGCACACTTGCCAGAATTGAAGACACTTGGAAGATTCCAGGTATGCAGAGAGACTAACCGATCCTGATGTAATTTACACTTACTGAGCGGACAGGTAAATGGGGTCCCTCTAAAAAAACTCAAGAGACCTTCTATAGTTTTATAATACATAGTTCCTAGATAGGGAGGGTGCTTTAAATTGGCGCTTTTATCACCTGTTTGCACTATCATTGTAATATGATTCCTCCTTATTATTATCCATATGTATGCTGATGTTGATTAAAATACTGCGCTTGAGATCATATCGTTAAAATAAACGTTTTAACCTTACAGTGTCTCTATTTTACTTCTGTTGTGGACTGGTATGAACGTATAACAAAAGAGTGTTCTCACTTCCCACCATTCCTGAGATGGTCCTAAGTTGCATGTTCTAGGTTGTCTAATCATTGGTTTCTTTGCTATAGGATGAAGAGCTAATGTAACACTGATTGCTAGTCTGGTAGGGGATTTTGGGTAGTAAGGTGAGTTTTGGCACACCCTAATTCACTGAGGTCCAAAGTCTCTGTGCACAGTTCTGTGTTTGCGCAGAATCCCTGTTACAAAGCAGGACATTGAGGACTATGTCCTTGGCCTGAGTTCATGCATGGCTGAGTACAGGAAGAAGGCCAGCAAAAACCTGGAAGCCAGCCAAGAACGTCAAAAGGATTGGCATGACCAAAAGGCTGTCTTGACTGTTTACCAGCCTGGCCATAAAGTGTGGGTGTTGGAACCCGAGGCCCAGGCAGCCCTCTAAGATAAATGGAGTGTCCCCTACACTATACTTAAACAAAAAGGTGAAGTCACCTACTTGGTGGATGTAGGTACGCCAAGGAGTCCCCATAGGGTACTTCATGTGAACTGTCTGACACCATTTGTGGACATGGCTGACATGGTCTTACTCATGGCAAATGATGAAGAACAGGAGGAAGAGAGTGACCCTCTCCCTGATCTCCTCTCTCAGAACCCTGCTGATGGGTCAGTAGATGAAGTACCCTTGGCAGGCAGCCTCACTGACCAACAGCAAACTGATTGTAGGCAAGTCCTTAATCACTAGAGACATGTTCTCCCTGACACCCAGTTAAATCACCTGATGTAACCATTATGTGTACACAGGTGCCAGCCTGCCTGTTAAGAGTAAAATCTACAGACAGCCTGACCATGTCAGGGTTTGTATCAGGACAGAGGTCCAACAGATGAATGAGTTGGGGGTAATTGAGCCTTCAGATATCTTCTGGGCTAGTCTAGTCGTCCTTGTGCCAAAACCTCACACCAAGGGTGGAAAAAGAGAGATGAGGTTTTGTGTGGACTATAGAGGTCTCAATACAGCCACTAGGACTGATGCTCATTCAATTCCCAAGGCAGATGAACTAATTGATACTTTGTCCTCAACCAAGTTTCTGAGTACATTTGACCTGACTGCTGGCTACTGACAACTCAGACTAGCTGAGAATGCCAAGCTAAAAACAGCATTTTCAACCCCTAGTGGACATTATCAACGTATTGTCAATCAATCAAGCAAGTTGTAAAGCGCACTACTTACCCGTGAGGTTCTCAAGGCGCTGGGGGAGGGGGGGGGGGATGCTGCTACTGTTCGTAGAGCCAGGTCTTGAGGAGTCTTCTGAAGGTGAGCAGGTCTTGTGTCTGCCAGAGGTGGGTAGGGAGGGTGGTCCAGGTCTTTGCGTCGCGGAAGGAGAAGGATCTGCCTCCGGAGGTCGTTCGTTGGATGCGGGGGCCAGCGGCGAGGGCGAGGCTGGTGGAACGGAGCTGGTGGTAGGGGTGTAGAAGTTGAGTCTGCAGTTCAGGTAGGCTGGTCTGGTGTTATGAAGTGCCTTGTGTGCGTGGGTGAGGAGCTTGAAGGTGATCCTCTTGACTATGGGGAGCCAGTGTAGGTCTCTCAGGTGGAGGTGATGTGGCTGAGGTGTAGTCATCGCAGGTGTTTGGCCAGGATTCCTGCGTAAAAGTGTGTTGCTGTAGTCCAGCCTGCTGCTGACAAGGGCCTGTGTTAATGTTCTTCTCGTTTCGGTAGGGATCCATTTGTAGATCCTGCGGAGCATGTGAAGGGTGTTGCAGCAGGATGAGGAGATGGCGTTGACCTGCTTCGACATGGAGAGGGAGGAGTCGAGGATGATTCCGAGGTTGCGTCCGTGGTCAGTGGGTGTTGGTGCTGTTCCCAGCATGGTCGGCCACCAGGAGTTGTCCCAGGCTGAGGGGGTCGGTCCGAGGATGAGGACCTCCGTCTTGTCGGAGTTCAGTTTCAGTTGGCTGCTCCTCATCCATTCGGCGACGGCCTTCATTCCCTCGTGGAGGTTGGTTTTGGTGCTGTGCTGGTCCTTGGTGAGGGAGAGGATGAGCTGGGTGTTGTTGACGTAGGAGATGATGTTGAGGCCATGCTGGCGGACCACTTGTGCGAGGGGGGCCTTGTAGATATTGAACAGCGTTGGGCTGAGGGATGAGCCTTGGGGTACACCGCATATGATATCAGTGGCTTCGGATCGAAGGGTGGGAGGTGGACGCTCTGGGCTCTGCCAAGGAGGAAGGACATGGTCTAGTCAAGGGCCTTCTCTTGGATTCCGGCTTCTTGAAAGCGTGTCTTTAGTGTGCGGTGGCAGACCGTGTCAAAGGCGGCTGATAGGTCCAGGAGGATGAGGGCTGGTGTATTGCCATTTTCTAGTTGGCCCCTGATGTCGTCTGTGGCGCTGATGAGGGCTGTCTCGGTGCTGTGGTTTCTTCTGAAACCGGACTGGGAAGGGTCTAAGATGTTGTTGTCCTCGAGGTGGTGGGTCAGTTGCATGTTGAGGATTTTCTCGATGACCTTCGCCGGGAATGGGAGCAGGGAGATGGGCCGGAAGTTCTTGAGGTCCTTGTGGTCTGCCATGGGCTTCTTGAGAAGGGTCGTTGATTTTGGCGGGCTTCCAGCTTTCCGGGAATGTGGCTGTCTCGAAGGAGATGTTGATAACCTTCCGTAGTTGGGGTGGGATGGCTGCATCTGCTTTGTTGAATACGTGATGCGGGCAGGGGTCCGACGGTGATCCTGAGTGGATGGAGTTCATGACCTTGCATGTCTTGTCGTCATTTTCATTGGTCCAGGAGGTCAGGCCGTTGATGCGGGTGGTGTTCGTCGGGCAGGTGGGGACTGGCATTGTCGGGGTGGTCGAGGTGATGAAGCTGTCGTGGATGTCAATGATCTTGCAGTGGAGAAGTGTGGCTCAATGGTTAGAGCGGCAGACCCTGATGCAGAGGTCTTGCCCGGGACCAGGGTTCAATTCCCCGCCTCAGTGGGTCTTGGGCTCAAAATTCCACGGACCTGATAATTCTCTCCTCGGTGCCTATTCTAATCATAAAGTCCCACTCTGCAACTCTGGGCAATAGCTTGCTTAATCTCCACAACGGCCCCCACAATGCTAAGGATGCCTGGCCTTCACCCTGGGGGTGCCCAGGAGTGGACGCCTCACAGGGAAAGCCAGGACAGGTTCCACAGCGGTATTCGTACAAGCGCCTTGAAACCCTTGCGGTCGAGTAGTGCGCTATACAAGTATCAATTTACAATTTACAGTTCTTGTGAGGGAGTGATGTCATTGGTGTTGGCGCTGGGGTTGGAGAGTTCCTTCACGATGCTGAAGAGCTCCTTGCTGTTGTGTGTGTTGTTCTCCAGGCGGGTTTTGAAGGAAGATCTCTTGGCTAGTCTGATGAGGTGGTGATGTCTGTGGGTGGCATTCTTGTGTGCTGTGTGGCTGTCTGGTGTTTGTTCGTGGAGCCATTTCTTCTCCAGTTTCCGGCATGCTCGTTTGGAGGTCTGGAGCTCTTCGGTGAAGCAGGTGGCTTTCTTGCTCGTGCAGCTGTTGGAGGGTTTTTTGAGCGGGGAGACGGTGTTGGCGCAGTCATTGATCCACTGTTTGGGTTGCGGGCAGTGGCGTCTGGGTCGGTGGGGTCGGTGGGTGGGTTTTGGGTGAGGGTGGTGGTCAGCTGGTCTTCAGTGACTTTGCTCCAGCAGCGGTGGGGCAGCTGTTGGGTGCGGTGGTGCATGGTGGGTTTTTTAAAGGTGAAGTGGATGCAGTGGTGGTCGGTCCAGTGGAGTTCTGCGGTGTGGTCGAAGGAGACGATGGGAGCTTGTGGAGAAAATGGGGTCAAGCATGTGGCCGGCTGCGTGGGTGGGTGCAGTGACGAGTTGTCTCAGGCCGAGGTTGGCGCGGTTGTCGATCAGGGTTGCAGAGTGGGTGTCGTTGTTGTTCTCGAAGTAGAAGTTCAGGTCCCCGAGGAGGATGTAGTCCGTGGAGGCGGGTGCGTGACTGCTGGCGAGGTTGGCGATGACGTTGCTGAATTGTGCCCGTGGTCCGGGGGGTCTGTAGACGAGTGTTACTCTGAGGGTGGTGTTGGGGTAGGTGTGGATCTGGAAGTGCAGGTGTCCGGCGGCGTTGAGGGTGTCATCTGAGTGGGTGGAGACCTTGAAGGTGGATTTGTGGACGATGGCTATTCCTCCTCAGATTCCGTTGTGCGGTCCCTGCGGGTGATCTTGTAGCCGTCCGGGACGGCTATGGCGATGTCGGGAGCTGAGAGGTCATTCCACCAGGTCTCGTTCAGAAAAGCAACGTCTGGGGCCGAGGTGTCGAGCAGGTCCCAGAGCTCGACGGCGTGTTTGAGTGCGGGCCTGGTGTTCAGGAGTAAGCAGCAGAGGTGGTTGGAATTGGTTCTAGGAGGTTTGGAGGTTCTGACACAGGTGAAGCTCAGGTGTAGCAGGAGAAGGGTCCATGGGTGCGTTTCGGGGCAGCCTGGAAGCAGCTGTGGTTTTGGCTGGTGATGAGTGCGTGGAGAGTGCTGGCGTCTTAGCAGAGTCTGGCGTTATTGTGGTTGTGGGTTTACAGTGGTTCTGGTGCTGGCTGCGGTCCTGAAGCGGATGGGCGTAGACGGGCTTGCCTCTGGCGCCAGGGGAGCGCCCACGCAGCGGCCGCCATTTAAGGCGAGGTGGGAGGGAGGAGCAGCTGGGAGGCGGGAGCGAGGCGGGGAATGGGCGTTGGGAGCATGATACAGAAGGCAAAGAAGGGGGCGGCCACAGGGGAGCATCCGGTGGGAACGGGAAACAAACAGCGAGGGGTACAGAAGGCAAAAAAGGCAAAAAAGGGGGGAAACTGGGATACGGGGAGAATAAAAGAAAATCAGGCAATGGACCGTGAACAATGACACAGTTACACAATTGTATTGTGGATTCCGGAGTTGGGAGCACACCGCTGACCTCTTCCGCCGTATCGCCCCACTGCATCATGGTCTGTGCAGTTCAAGTATTTTCAAGAACAGTTCTAAGTTCAAATTTCCAAAGTATTTCACCTCAATCGGTGCAAGTAAGTACTTGTATTATGATCATCTCTAGACACGAGCCTAGCTCGTGTTTCGGGATTGATTCCCTCATCAGTAGACATAGTTCTGGGGTTGCAGAACAGGTCGCTAAATATCCGTCACGGGCCTCGTTGCCCCTCTGGCGCGCAGGTGCATCTCCAACAAGCTTGTCACCTTACATGGCTACCGGGAGCCAAGAAAAAGGGGATTCCGGAGTTGGGAGCACACCGCTGACCTCTTCCGCCGTATCGCCCCACTGCATCATGGTCTGTGCAGTTCAAGTATTTTCAAGAACAGTTCAAAATTCAAATTTCCAAAGTATTTCACCTCAATCAGTGCAAGTAAGTACTTGTATTATGATCATCTCTAGACACGAGCCTAGCTCGTGTTTCAGGATTGATTCCCTCATCAGTAGAGATAGTTCCGGGGTTGCAGAACAGGTCGCCAAACATCCGTCACGGGCCTCGTTGCCCCTCTGGCGCGCAGGTGCATCTCCAACAAGCTCGTCAGCTTACATGGCTACCGGGAGCCAAGAAAAAGGGGATTCCGGAGTTGGGAGCACACCGCTGACCTCTTCCTCCATAACGCCCCACTGCATCATGGTCTGTGCAGTTCAAGTATTTTCAAGAACAGTTCAAAGTTCAAATTTCCAAAGTATTTCACCTCAATCGGTGCAAGTAAGTACTTGTATTATGATCATCTCTAGACACGAGCCTAGCTCGTGTTTCGGGATTGATTCCCTCATCAGTAGAGATAGTTCCGGGGTTGCAGAACAGGTCGCCAAACATCCGTCACGGGCCTCGTTGCCCCTCTGGCGCGCAGGTGCATCTCCAACAAGCTCGTCAGCTTACATGGCTACCGGGAGCCAAGAAAAAGGGGATTTCGGAGTTGGGAGCACACCGCTGACCTCTTCCACCGTATCGCCCCACTGCATCATGGTCTGTGCAGTTCAAGTATTTTCAAGAACAGTTCCAAGTTCAAATTTCCAAAGTATTTCACCTCAATCGGTGCAAGTAAGTACTTGTATTATGATTTTCTTGGCTCCCGGTAGCCATGTAAGCTGACGAGCTTGTTGGAGATGCACCTGCGCGCCAGAGGGGCAACGTGGCCCGTGACGGATATTTGGCGACCTGTTCTGCAACCCCGGAACTATCTCTACTGATGAGGGAATCAATCCCGAAACACGAGTTAGGCTCGTGTCTAGAGATGATCATAATACAAGTACTTACTTGCACCGATTGAGGTGAAATACTTTGGAAATTTGAACTTTGAACTGTTCTTGAAAATACTTGAACTGCACAGACCATGATGCAGTGGGGCGATACGGCGGAAGAGGTCAGCGGTGTGCTCCCAACTCCAGAATCCCCTTTTTCTTGGCATCCGGTAGCCATGTAAGCTGACGAGCTTGTTGGAGATGCACCTGCGCGCCAGAGGGGCAACGAGGCCCGTGACGGATGTTTGGCGACCTGTTCTGCAACCCCGGAACTATCTCTACTGATGAGGGAATCAATCCCGAAACACGAGCTAGGCTCATGTCTAGAGATGATCATAATACAAGTACTTACTTGCACCGATTGAGGTGAAATACTTTGGAAATTTGAACTTTGAACTGTTCTTGAAAATACTTGAACTGCACAGACCATGATGCAGTGGGGCGATACGGCGGAAGAGGTCAGCGGTGTGCTCCCAACTCCGGAATCCCCTTTTTCTTGGCTCCCGGTAGCCATGTAAGCTGACGAGCTTGTTGGAGATGCACCTGCGCGCCAGAGGGGCAACGAGGCCCGTGACGGATGTTTGGCGACCTGTTCTGCAACCCCGGAACTATCTCTACTGATGAGGGAATCAATCCCGAAACACGAGCTTGGCTCGTGTCTAGAGATGATCATAATACAAGTACTTACTTGCACCGATTGAGGTGAAATACTTTGGAAATTTGAACTTTGAACTGTTCTTGAAAATACTTGAACTGCACAGACCATGATGCAGTGGGGCGATACGGCGGAAGAGGTCAGCGGTGTGCTCCTAACTCCGGAATACACAATTGTATTGTAATGCCCTTTGGTCTGAAAAATGCACCTGCCACATTTCAGAGGCTGGTGAACAAAGTTCTCACAGGCCTGGAAAGCTACAGAGCAGCATATATTGATGATATAGCCATCTTTAGCTCCACCTGGGAGGATCACCTGGTCCACCTCAGAAATGTTCTAGTGGCCCTGCAAGAGGCAGGCCTCACTATCAAGGCCACTAAGGGCCAGATAATGCAGAGTAAGCTTGTATACTTGGGCCACCTGGTAGGCGGAGGCCAGGCTCAACCATTGGTGAGCAAAATCCAGACCATTGTGGACTGGATTGCTTCCACTACCCAGACTTAGGTCAGAGCTTTCTTGGGCCTGACTGAATACTACCGAAGATTTGTAAAGAAATATGGGTCTATTGTGGCTCACCTAAATGATCTTACATCAAAGAAAATGCCCAAGAAAGTTCAGTCAACAGTAAGCTGTCAAAAGGCATTTGATGACCTGAAGCAGGCCATATGCAGTGCCCCCATCCTGCAAAGTCCTGACCACTCCAAAACTTTCATTGTTCAGACAGGTGCATCTGAGATAGGGGTAGGGGCTGTGTTGTCACAACTTAATACAGAGGGCCAGGATCAACCAGTAACTTTTATCAGAGGAGGGTTGATCCCCAATGAGAAACTTTGGTCAGCCATTGAGAGGGAAGGCTTTGCTGAGGTCTGGGCCTTGAAGAAGCAGAGGCCATACCTGTTTGGCACTCTCTTTATTGTTCAGACAGATCACAAGCCTCTCTTATAGATTAAACAGATGAAGGGTGAAAACCCCAAACTTTTGAGGAGGTCCATTTCCCCTACAGGGAATGGAATATACAGTGGAACATAGTCCTGGGAGTAACCATGCCAATGTAGATGGACTCTCTATATATCTCCACTTAGAAAATTAAGACTCAACTGGGCAAGGTTAGTCTCATCTCCTTACGTTTTGGGGCTGGTTGTGTAGGAAAGTAGAATCTGCTTTTATGGTTACCCCCACTTTTTGCCTGGTGCTATGCTGTTTCTGACTAGTCTGACTGGGATCCTGCTAATCTGGACCCCAGTCTCTGTGCTTTCCCCCCTAAATTGGTATGGTGAGTACTTGGGTACATCCTAGATTGGACACTGGTGTACCCTTGACGGTCCCTAGTATATGGTACTGAGGTACTCAGGGCATTGGTACACCAGGAGATTCGTTGTGAGAAAAGATTATTTCAAGACACCACTTCTTTTTCAAATGTCTGGGCACTCTGGACTTTGAACTGGGCATCAAGGCTCCAGGGCCTGTGGGCATCCAAGACACCTGAAGGAATCTCTCTTGAAGTGAAGGAGTCACTTCCCTGCATCTGCAGGCACAGCAACTGAGCTGACCGGTCGGGTGATCCTGGGCTCCCATGGACTCTGAAAGGCTCAGCAACACAGGTGGTGGTACTTCACATCACTTGAGGCCTGCCCTGTCCTCTCACCAAGTTTGAGGCCAGTATCCCTCGTCAGAGCCGCAGGAACCAAACCCCCGTGCACAGCATTGACGTGCCTTTGCAAAGGCTGGTTGGCTTCCTTCCAACAAGATCTTCAGTTTCCAAGTATCCCCCCCCGTTCAAGCATCTCCTGGGACCAAGATCTTTGATCTCACCGCATCACTTGCCCTGTGGGCCTGCATCTTTGGTGGGCTACTCGAGGTCCTCTCGTGACTCCAGTTTCTCCGGCATGTGGGACCACTTGAGGGTCTCCTTTAATTTCTGTGTGCTCCCCTGATTGCTCGGGGCTTGCCCTGACTCCCCTGTTTGTGGTGAGTCACCTGGACCTTGCTGGTCCCGACACTGCATCTTCTTCTCTTTTCACTTTATTTGCAGTTGCCAAGGCTTGTTGGTGCTCCTAATGTACATCGACCCTTCAGCTCTCAACATCTTTTTATTTATTTATTTATTTATTGGAGTTTTATATAGTGCTGGCTTTACCCAAGGGTATCAGAGCGCTTTACATTGTAGGTATGATAGTTGAAAGAATACAGGACAAATGAATCTAAAAGAAAAAACAAAAGCAAACAAGTATAGTACACAATAATAACATAATGAGCGGAATGGGTATTGGAGAGATCAGATAAGGAAAGATCAGCAAGAAGATATAACATTAAGAGGATGTTGTAACATTATTATACTATACACATTCAGCTAGGTTAATTTAACAGACTCAGGCTGGCAGGTATGGTGCATGAATAAGGTGAGATGGGAGTTGAGTTGGGAAGATTAGGGTCAGGGTTATAAGGGGGGAGTTGGGATGGGAGGAGAGAGGTAGAGTTGGGAGGGGTTTTCTCGTAAGTTTATTTTGCCAGGTATATGTGGATTGGGGCGAGGGACTAGGATATGGGGTAGAAGGGGGAGAAGGAGGGTTATGGGGTGAGAGGGAGAAAGAGAAAAATTGGGGAGTGGGTGGGTGTAGTAAGTGCAGTACTCAAGATCCTACGAGCCCCAGTATTTGTAGAGCATATGTGTTTTGAGGTCCTTTTTGAAGTTGAGATAGGAGGGGTTTTCTCGTAGATTTTTAGGCAGGGCATTCCAGATGCTGGGGGCCTTTCCAGAGAAGGAGCGGGATTTTGAGGTTTGTTTTTGTTGAGTTTACTGGAGAGGTAAGGTGGGGTTTTTTGGTAGAGGGTATTATGCGTAACGCAGGCTATTTTATAGGAGGAACATTCTTCAATAGGAAGCCATTTAAGGGCCTTGAGGGCAGGTGAAATGTGATCGAAGCGTTTGCAGTCCGTTGTGAGCCTAGCCACGAAGTTGAGGACGGATTTGAGGGGGGTAAGGTGAATTTTGGGAGTTCCGGCGACTAAAGCATTTTCGTAGTCGATTTTAGAAAGGACTAAAGATTGGACAATCAATTTGAAATCTTCAGTAGGGATAAACGGTTTGATTTTTTTAGCTGCCGGAGTGTGAGAAGTGCCCCCTTAGCCGAGTTTTTTATATAGGGATTGAGGGTTAGTTCTTTGTTGATGGTGAGGCCAAGAGATTTAACTGATTCAGCAAGGGATAGAGAGCAGTTGAGGGCATTAAGGTCAGTGATCCAAGACTGAATGGGGAGAGGATTGTTTTTAGGAGTGAAGAGGATGATTTTAGTCTTGCTGGGGTTAAGTTTAAGGGGATTGGAGTAGAACCAAGCTTGAATCTTGATTAGGGCAGAGTTGAGGTTGAGAATATTGGCGTGTGATTTAATTTTATAGTACAGTTGGGTGTCATCAGCATACCGGTGGTAATTTATTCCGGCTTGTTTGAGTATGAGGGTCAGGGGTTCCATAAAGAGGTTAAAAAGTGCGAGAGATAATTGATCCTTGGGGGCCACCAAGGGAGACCGGTGTGGGGTAGGAGAGGTGGTTTTGTATTTTAACTTGTTGGGTTCTGTGTTGGAAGTAGGAGGTAAACCAGTTAAGGACAGTGCCATTTATGCCGAAACGATCTTGGAGCACCTGAAGTAAGGTTGAGTGGTTCACTGTGTCAAATGCAGCAATAAGATCGAGAAGAATGAGTATGCAGGATTATCCCTTATCCAGGGCGAGGTGGATATCATCTACTATATTAAGCAATGCTGTTTCTGTGTTGTAGCCTTTGCGAAAACCGGATTGAAGAGTGTCGAGTAGGTTGATGGAGTCAATGTGTTAAACTATTTGGAGAAGGGCACGTTTTTCTAGGGCTTTGGAGAGAAAGGGAAGGTTAGAGATGGGGCGGAGGTTATTAGGGTAATTAGGGTCGGCTTTGGGGTTTTTAGGGATGGGTGTAATTTGTCCTAGTTGGAGGGAAACTGGAACGCACCTTGTGGAGAGTGAGGAATTGATGATATTGGTCCAGTAGGGGAGATGTTATGCTTTAGTTCAAGGACGAGAGAAGATGGCGGTGGATCTTTTGTATGAAAAGATGATTTAAGTTTGGATACGATGTTAAAGACTTCAAGTTCTGATAAAGGGATTGAAATTATGCCAAGAGGCATTGTTTTTTAGCTGAGGTTTAGTGGGGCTAGCTTCAGGAGTGGTGGGTGAGGGGAGGAAAAGGGACGGTGTGAAGGAAGGTAGTGGGAGGGAGAGCGTTAGGGTCACGTCAGGAGAACATTGGGAGGTTGGGGCGCTGAGTAATCAGGAAGGACTTATCAGTTTTGGTAATTTTTTCGCTAAAAAAGCATGCAATTTCATTGCATTTGTTGGTGGAAGCCAAAAGGTTGGGGGAATGGGAGCGTGGATTTGGTTTCTAACAATGTTGAATAGTTCTCTGGGTCGATTTTTTAGCCGGGAGAATTGTGCACGGAAGAAAAAAGCCTTTTCAGAGAAAATTTGTTTTTTGAAGAAGCTCTAGCGTTTCTACGGAGGATTAAATGGGCAGGGGAGGGGTGATGTCTCCATGTTCTTTCAGCAAGTCTTAGTGAGCGTCTTTCATTGTTGAGGTCAGAGGTAAACCAGGATTTGGAGGGAATACTTTTCAGTGTTTTAGTTGTGAGAGGGGCAAGTTGGTCTAGGACCTCAGAGGCTGATAAGTTGTAGAGCTCTGTGAGTTCATTTGCATTGAGAGAGGGTGGGGTGAGGCGGAATTGTGCTTCGAGTTTCGACTCCAGTGTACCTGGAGGGATTTGCTTAAAATTTCTAGTCACAATCATGGTGTTGTTGTTTTTAGTCAGGGCGGGAGGGGTAGGCGGGGAGATTTTGAACAATATGAGGTGGTGGTCAGACCAATCAGCGGGGATGATGTTGGATAGGGAGGCTAAGTCCTCATTTGGGATGATAGCGTCAAAGGTAGCCCCTTTGGTGTGTGTCGGGGAGTGGCAGAGTTGCTTGAGGTCACTAATCTCCAGAAGATTAGAAAGAAGGTTGATTGTGGGATCGTCTGGTTCATTCCAGTGAAGGGTAAAGTCACAAAGAAATTGATTTTTGGAGTTTGAAAGTAGAGGTTCACCAGGAGGGTGGTAGATATTGTGTAGTCGTATTGGGGGGGAGCCCTTTAAATTAAGTTCTGCTCCAAGATATTCAAAGGTTGTGTAGTCAGTAATCTTGGATTGGGAGATTTGGAGTTCTTTTTTACAAATAATTGCTAGACCACCTCCTATTGATCAGATCTGTCTTTCCTTATAATGGAGTAACCCAGGGGGTAAGTAAGTCTAGGATAGGGGTTGAGTGGTCCTTGAGCCACGCTTCTGTGAGGAAGGCGATGTTGTTATCTTCGCAAAGGATGGTTTCGGATATTTCAGTCGCGTGTCTAACAGCTGAGCGGCAGTTCATGAGCATGCAGGACAGGGGGAAAGAGTTGGGGGAGGGCAAGGAGGGATGGTGGTGAGTTGGGGGGTCTAGGCGATTCGGGGGCTGAGTGGGTTCTGCTGATTCCTATAATAACAGGGATGTTAGATTGAGGTAAGGTAGGATCCTTGCAAGAGGGTTTATTAGGGTAAGGGACATAGATGTCATCTAGGTTGGATTCAGGAGAGGTGTGGTTTCTGCTGATCCCTATAATAACAGGGATGTTTGATTGAGGGAAGGAAGAATCCTTGGGGGTGGGATTATTACGGTATGTGTCATAGATGTCAGCAAGGTTGGAAGCGGAGTAGTGATTTAAGGTGCAAAGAGGTCTGTGTTAGCGGTTGAGAAGAGGGGTGGATTTCCATCATTTGGGGTACAGGTATTTGCTAGGGCCATAGTATAAAGATGCCCATGAGGGGGTTCTATGTTTTTGGGAGTTGAAGTTTTGGAACTCTTCCCTAAGTCTGACAAATTCGGTAGTCAAGATGGAGATATGGTGTTCAATGTTGCGAACAGTCTGGGTAAAGAAAGAGAGGTAGGGGCCGGGGGAGTGGGGGGAGAATGGTCATAATTAGTTGGGGTGGTAGGTTTGGGGTCGGGAGAGGGTGAGGGAACAGGGGGGGTGGTGTAGGGGCAAGAGAAAGGGAAGGGGTGAGGTGAGAGTTGTCTGTGGGAGGCGGAATGGAGGTCAGAGAGGGCGAAGGATGGGGGGTGGGGGATAGGGGTGATATTGAGCCTGAGGAGGCGAAGGGCTGATGAGGGGGTGTGGAGGATTGTGGGAGAGGGGAACTAGAAAGAGGGTTAGGGGTTGGAGTGGGATTCAGTGAGGAAGGAGAAGGGGAAGGAGGGGGTGTAGAAGCTAAGGGGGTGAGCGGGATGCTGTATGTTGGGATTGCGGAAGGACTGAGATGGGGATCATAGTTGGGGCTAGGGGTGGAGTTAGGGGGGTGTGAGATTGTGTGTGTTGAGATGGAGACAGGGTTGAAGTGGGGGTCAAGGATGGAGCTAGGGGCAGAGCTGGGGGGAGAGGGGAAGGTTAGGATACGAACAGGGGTTAAGGGGAGATGCGTATTAGTGGACAAGGTGATAAGAGGAGTGGTCATTTATTTAGGTGAGATGTGTGGGGTGAGGACAGGAGAGGGGGGAAGCATGGTGCTCGGGGGAGGGGTATTTCATTGAGGTTTGGAGTAGCTGTGTGGAGGTTTGGAGTAGACGTGTGGTGGGAGTTGATGTTGGGAAGTCAGGGGAGAGCCCTGAGTGGTCTTGGGGTTAGGCAAGTGAGGGAAGTGGAGTATGTATGGACATCTGGTGAGAGAGGGAGTTGAAATGATGTTCAAAAATAGTGAGGAGGTGTTCAGAGGCTTGTCTCAAGATGTTACCTGTTTTGAAAATGTAAATGATAATTTCACCAAGGAAAAGTGGAGAAGGGGTGGTGGATAGTTTAAATCCATAAGGAATCTTACACGATTTAGATATAGGGAGGTGGTGTAGGAAGGTGCTTTTACATTTGGATGGGCGTTTGGAGTAGAAGATATCATTTGTGTTAATGGGGGAGGTGAGGCTGTGGTAGTTGTCAACAATAAGGGTTTCAGGGTGCTGGATAAGAAGTTTATGTTTAAGCTTTTTCTTGGCATTTTTGGTAAGATTGGGGGGGTAAGGAATGGCCCAAGAGTTGGGGTCGTGTTTGGAGAGGGAGGGGTGTTTAGAGGAGAGAGAGGGAAGGAGGAGGAAAGTAGGAGCATGATTGTGGGAGGACATGATAGGTCAAGTAGTCGAAGGAGGAGTCTGAGTAAATAGGGGTGTGTGTGGAGGCGTAGTGGGCGCAGGTGGGTGTGGTGGGAGAGGTCATGAAGGATGGGGGTCTTGGGAAGTAAGAATAGTAGGCCTAGTTGTGAAACAGTGGAACTAAAGTATAGTTAGAGTGAAAGCATTCAGGCAACAGAACGAAGCAGCACAGGATTATACAAAGTGCATAACGGCCAAGTTAAATAGCATTAGGAGGTAACATAAATATCAGTCGTAGCATATTTTAGTTAGAGGTTGAGGCCTAGAGGTGAGAGGAGTAGAGCTAGAATAAAATTAAAGTGGAAGCATTCAGGCATAAAAAAGAATAGTACAGGTTGTCAAGTGCAAGCAGGTCAAATTAAACATTTAAGTAAAAAGTATTCAGGCAACAGAACGAAAACAGTACCGGGATTAAACAAAGTGCATAAAGACCAAATTAAATTAAATAGCATATAGGAGATAACATAAATATCAGTTGTAGCATATTTTAGCTAAATGATTAGGCCTAGTAGTGTGAGCAGTGGAGCTAAAATATAATTTAAGTGGATGTATTCAGGCATCAATATGAGCAGTACAGGTTATTTGAAGTGCAAGCAGGTCAAATTGAAATCAGTTAGGTAGTGTCTTCAAATAAACAATAATAGCGTATTTTAATTAAAGGTCTAAGTCTAAAGGCAGTAGATAGGTGGCAATCATAGTAGCGAAATTAAAGCTAAAATAAGGCGATTTGAGGGGTCAGAGGAGATGCAATAACGGCCACTAGATCGGGAGGTTCAAACTAGGCGTGATATATATATATATATATATATATATATATATATATATATATATATATATATATATATATATATATATATATATATATATATATATATATATATATATGTGTTGGAGTAATTCTACGCCACATTGGGTGAGCTGGACTTCCGGATCTACCCCTGCTTAACGCTTTGCTGTGACTCGGTGGGGGTGCGGTTTGGGGAGCGGAGGAGACGCCGGCATTGTAATTAATTGATGCCAGTATCCCGCAAAAGAGTTCATCACTTACCCTCGCAGATTTCCCAGAGCAGTCCACAGCATTCTGGGACATGGAGTACAGATGCATGGGGCGTCCTCCATGTTAATCAGCTAAGAACACGAACTATTGCTGCTTGAGGGGGCGGAGGTTACTGACATCATGCAGGAGGGGCCAGCGGCATTAAAACCTTGACCAACGCCCAGCTCCTGCTCAAACCATTTGGCGCTGAAGAAGGCGCCAGAGATCGCCGAAATGCATTCGCCTCAGAGATGAATTTGGTTTACCTGCAATAAAGGACGCCTCCACTGCCTCCCCTGTTGTGGTCTCTTCTTCTTGCCTGTGGAGAAGGTTCTTGCATATATATATATATATATATATATATATATATATATATATATATATATATATATATATGTGTGTGTGTATATATATATATATGTATATATATATATGTGTGTATATATATATATATATGTGTAAATCACGCCTAGTTTGATTTACATATATATATATATACATATATATATATATATATATATATATATATATATATATATATATATCACGCCTAGTTTGAACCTCCCGATCTAGTGGCCGTCATTGTATATATATATATATATATATATATATGTATATATATATATATATATATATATATATATGTATTACCTACTGGCGGTCGCCAGTAGGTAGTTATAGTTAGGATTATTTTGTATAGGGAATTCGCAACATTCTATTGGGAATAACTTTGGCGCCAGTTGAGGAATCTGCCTGAAATTTTCCTCAAATTTGCCTCGCGAAGCTCAGCTCCTTCCTTGAAAGTTTGGGGGGGATTCGTCAAGCGGGGGCCTGAGATAAAAGGGGGGTCCCAAAACGTGTTTTCCCCATGTTAATTTCCATAGGGCGGTCAAACTCACTTTTAGCCCGAACTGCTGAATGGATTTCCACCAAACTTGGCAAAATTGTAGGCACTGGTAGCCCGATGTGCCTTTGCTATGTCTCAAGATATGTGCTCCAGTGGATTGTGAGTAATTTAGGTTAAAAAAAATATATATATCTATAAGGGAGCCGCGGTACGCGCACCGGGGCGCAAACCAGCGCGCTACGTAAGTTCGTGCGCGGAAAGCTGATTGGCTATCGGGTGTCTTTCAACATTCCAAACAGTCGGGAGCGGCCGCCATCTTGTGTCTCGGTAGGATCGAGACACAAGAGGTGGCAAAAACAAAGGGGGAAATGAGCAAAAGGGGCAGAGTAGACCCCCCCTGACCTCCTAGGTTTGATGTGGGGGCCATAAAAGGGCCCCGCGGGGCAAAATATATATATATTTTTTTTCGATTTGCGCGGGGGAGCGCCCGGTACATGCACCGGGGAGCGTACCGGGGAGCGTACCATGGGGAAAAAGGAATGACAGAGTTCTAAAAAAATTTAGCTTTTTTTATAAATTGGAGGTAGTTCTAAAAAGAACTGTTTTTTTTCTTCTTTTTGTTGTTTTATATTTTTTTATTGTTTTTTTGAACATTTTGTACTTTTTTTGGCTTTTATGAACAATTTTATATTTTTTTGTTATTTTTATGGGGAGAAACATAAAACAGGGAATTGTAAACGGCTCAACTGGAGCAAAAAAAAACCTGGAAAAATTAACCACATGGCTGCTAGGCGTTTTCCCGTCCTGCGCTGAAGAACCAATATAACCATTATTCATGACGAGCTGGCCTTGTCATGAGCGCACGGCAGGTAAGCGCCATGACGAGCCCAGCTCGTCATTAGCTTCGAAGGGGTTAAGGTTTTTTGGGGCAATTGTGGTTGTCACCAGCACAGTTGATGAGCTTTATGCTTTGCTCACCATAGGTAATTGTTTTATCACAAAATATACAAGTGATCTTGTATTGCCCAAACTGGGGTTGTATGTTTGGGACCATCTCCCTTGTTTCTGGACCCGATGGAGTGGGTTGCTCTCTTTTGTAGGTGCTGGGTGAAGATTGGGGAGGGTTTCTGGCCAGTTCTCAGACCTCTGCCGCAGCATAGTTGTTAGGATGCCGGCGTTGCATGTGGCGAATCATGGTGTTATTGCCAAAAGAGTACTTCTTGTTAGGGTTCCCCCTTGAAAGTTCAGTGCCAGAGATTAGGCAAGTAACCAAGTTGCGCATTCACTTTTTGAGGTCCTTTGGGATGGAAAAAAACTTCCAGATAATGTGCTGCTTTGGCCTATATGGGGTATTATCTTCTGGCAGGAACGTCCTCCTCCCCTCCTCCTCCTCCTCCTCCTCTTCTTCATCTCCACCAATGTGGTGTTGTGGTGGTCCTCTTGGTAGGGGTGGCGGTGCCGGTGGTGGTGGCTGAGATGCTCCTGCTGCTGCTGCTACTGAATCCATTTTTCAGTCCAAAAAGGTACAGAGAGGTCTTTCAACAGGTCTTCTTCACTCAAAGTACAAAGTGAGAATGAGGAAAAAAGGTGGGGGCTTTCATCATTAGGAAAAAAAACCTGTCCTGAACCAATGAAAAGTGTTACTTTCAGGTCACATGACCAGGGCTTTCATCATTTGGAGACCAAAACTGTCCTGAACCAATAAAAAGTGTTATTTTTAGGTCACATGACCCGACGCGCTTATGCAGGGGCGCGCCCAGGCCACGTCGCGTAAGCGCGTCGGATGCTAACATTGCGTGATCGTATGTGCTCGAGTGCTTCCGGGTGCGTTTGCGCCGTGCGTATCATGTGGACGCGGCTACGCTATACGTCACGATGATGTTTTCGTTCGCGGCAATAGTGGTAACAGGACGCTCACCGGTACGCGCCCTGGGGTGCGCCGCAAGACTGCCCTTACCGGTGCGCTCACCGGGAAGCGCACCGGGAGCGCTCCAGGGCAAAAAAAAAAAAAAACATGAACAATATACATAACAAAAATAGTATTACATAAATATACAATATAGGATTCATTATAAAAAATATTACATTTCATAGCTGTAGAAATTTGCTATTAAAAAACCTTTGAAATTCACTGAAAAAACCATAGGTTTCACACCAGGTATAGTTAGGAATTAGCATTTAAAAACCCTATGAAATTCACTGAAAAAAACAGAGGTTTCACACCAGTTATAGTTAGGAATTAGCATTTAAAAAAACCTATTAAATTCACTGAAAAAAACATAGGTTTTACACCAGTTATAGTTAGCTGGAAATTTTACTGACATAAAACCATTGAAATTCCCACGTTATAGTTAGTTGGACTCACTATAACTTGCGCGCCTGCAATGCACTGCTGATGACGTCACATATTACATCACTCATTACATGGTCAGTGACATCACTCATGACATCACTGATGACACCATCCTTGTGACAGACTGACAGACCTCCTTTCAGTGTAATGTAACCCTTGAAACACATATTCAAAAATAGAAACTAACATTTTCAAAAAAATGGAGATACCCATACCAGTTACAACAACCAATTCAGTAATTCCAGCATCTATATAAACATCCTCTCATTCAGCAACAGTTCTATATAGTCACTCATACATATACTCACTCATCATATGTAGTGATACACATATACATCCTGTTACACACCGACAGTCATCCAAAAGTTACTCACACACATACTCACACATGCAAATAAACTATTGAACATCCATGTATTTGCATATACAGCTATACACACACTAGCACATTACTTCTAAGGAAACGTACACATACTTACTCTCTTAAACAATCACTTATAGAAACACATACTTATTTAAACAGGAACTCTTTCAATCTCTCACTCTCACATATACTCACTCATATTCATCAATACTCACATATACTAGATTAAAACATATGTAGTTACTCATAAAGACACTAGTGAGGCAGGCATTCACTCACTAACACACACATATATACACTCTTCCACCCATACAGTCCTGCACATATGCTGTCTTCAAAACACATACAAAGAGTGAGTCAGTCACCAACCCATGCAGCCACTTATACACAAAGTGAAACACTGATACATATATTTAAATATTTAAAAATTACTCGCTACTATATGTATTCACTAAGATACACTTTATAAGCCACTTAACCAATCAATATTTTATTAAAAAAACATCCATTTACACACTTATTTAAACATTTATTTGTCCATCGACCTTTACAAATACATATATAAAACATATTTATTTTTCAGAAAGACACTCATTCACTGGATGGTGTCATCAGTGATGTCATGAGTGAAGTCACTGACCATGTCATGAGTGATGTAATATGTGACGTCATCAGCAGTGCATTGCAGGCGCGCAAGTTATAGTGAGTCCAACTAACTATAACGTGGGAATTTCAATGGTTTTATGTCAGTAAAATTTCCAGCTAACTATAACTGTTGTGAAACCTATGGTTTTTTCAGTGAATATATAAATATATTCACTGAAAAAACCATAGGTTTCACTTCCGTTATAGTTAGAAATTAGAATTTAAAAAACCTATTAAATTCACTGAAAAAAACATAGGTTTCACACCAGTTATAGTTAGCTGGAAATGTTACTGACATAAAACCATTGAAATTCCCACGTTATAGTTAGTTGGACTCACTATAACTTGCGGGCCTGCAATGCACTGCTGATGACGTCACATAGTACATCACTCATGACATGGTCACTGACATCACTCATGACATCACTGATGACACCATCCAGTGAATGGGTGTTTTTACTGAAATATCAATATGTTTTATATATGTATATGAAAAAGGACGATGGAAGAATAAATGTTTAAATAAGTGTCTTAATGGATTTTTTTTAAAAAAATTGATTGGTTAACTGGCTTATTGTTAGCGAGTATTGTTTAAATATTTAAATGTTTGTATCAGTGTTTCACTTTGTGTATAAGTGGCTGCATGGGTTGGTGAGTAGCTACATGTGTGTGTATATGGGTTATTAGATTTTTTTTAGTATCAGTATGAGTGTCTGTATGGTTTGGTGGGGGTGTTACTTAACACATAGATGCATCAATGATTGACTCACTGTTTCTATGTCTTTTGAAGAAAGCATATGTGCAGGACTGTATGGGTGGATGTGTGTGTATATGTGTGTGTTAGTGAGTTAATGACTGTCTCACTAGTGTCTTTATCAGTAACTACATATGTTTTAATCTAGTATATGTGAGTATTGATGTATATAAGTGAGTATATGTGAGAGTGAGAGAATGTAAGAGTTCCTGTTTAAATAAGTATGTGTTTCTATAAGTGATTGTTTAAGAGAGTAAGTATGTGTAAGTTTCCTTAGAAGTAAGGTGGTAGTGTGTATAGCTGTATATGCAAATACATGGATGTTCAATAGTTTATTTGCATGTGTGATTATGTGTGTGAGTAACTTTTGGATGACTGTCGGTGTGTAACAGGATGTATAGGTGTATCACTACATATGATGAGTGAGTATATGTATGAGTGACTATATAGAACTGTTGGTAAATAAGTGGATGTGTATCTAGATGGTGGAATTACTGAATTGGTTGTTGTATCTTGTATGGGTATCTCCATTTTTATGAAAATGTTTGTTTCTATTTTTGAATATGTGTTTCAAGGGTTACATTACACTGAAAGGAGGTCTCTCACTCTGCCACAAGGATGGTGTCATCAGTGATGTCATGAGTGATGTCACTGACCATGTCATGAGTGATGTAATATGTGACGTCATCAGCAGTGCATTGCAGGCGCGCAAGTTATAGTGAATCCAACTAACTATAACGTGGCAATTTCAATGGTTTTATGTCAGTAAAATTTCCAGCTAACTATAACTGGTGTGAAACCTATGGTTTTTTCAGTGAATTTAATAGGTCTTTTAAATCCTAATTCCTAACTATAACGGATGTGAAACCTATGGTTTTTTCAGTGAATTTTATAGGTTTTTTAAATGCTAATTCCTAACTATAACTGGTTTGAAACCTATGGTTTTGTTCAGTGAATTTCATAGGTTTTTTAAATGCTAAATCCTAACTATATATAAGGCCCCAAACCTATGTTTTTTTCTTTGAATTTCAAAATGTTGTTAATAGCAAATGTCTATAGCTATGAAATGTAATATTTTTTAATATGAATGAATCCTATATTTTATTTGTTTTGAAAACAATTTTTTTAATGTATATTCTTTTTTTTTTTTTTTTATTTTTACCCTGGAGCGCTCCCGGGGCGCGCCCCGGTGAGCGCCCCGGAAAGCGTAGTCTTTTGAAGCGCCCCAGGGCATGCTCCGGAGAGCGTCCTGTTAGCGCTATTGCCGCAAACGAAAACATCATCGTGATGTATCGCGTAGCCGCGTCCACGTGATACGCACGGCGTAAGCGCACCCGGAAGTACTCAAGCGAAAACAATCGCGCAACGTAAACATCCGACGCGCTTACGCGACGCGACCCGGGGCGCGCCGCGTAAGCGCGTTGGTCATGTGACCTAAAAATAACACTTTTTATTGGTGCAGAACAGTTTTGGTTTCATAATGATGAAATCCCTGGTCTTGTGACCTGAAAATAACACTTCTCATTGGTTCAGGCCTTTTTGTTTTCCAAATGATGAAAGACCCCACCTTTTTTTCTTATTCTGACTTTGTCCTTTGACTTAGGAAGACCTGTTTTGCAATCTTTGAGGTATATTTTGTACTTTGAAATGGCTACAGTAGCAGCAGCAGCTGGAACATCTGCACCACCACCACCACCACAACCACCGAGAGGACCACCACAAGATTACATTGGTGGTCAACAAGAGGAGGAGGAGGAGGAGGAGGATGAGGAGGGGAGGAGAAGATGGCTGCAAGAACACAATACCCCATACCAGCCAAGACCACACATTGTATGGGAGTTTTTTTCGATCCCAGAGGGCAAGAAAAAAGTCAATGCGGCCAAGGTGACTTGCCTAATCTGTGGCATGGAACTTTCAAGGGGGAAAACTAATAAAAAATACTCTTTTGGAAACAACACCATGATTCGCCATATGCAGCGCAGGCATCCGATTAACTATTCTGCTGCAGAGATGAGGGAACTGGTCAGTAACCCTCCCCAATCTTTAAGCACCACATCCAAAAGAAAGCAACCCAGTCCATCGGGACCAGAGGCAAGGGAGACGATCCCTTGCATTCAGCCACGGTTTGGGGATTTCTGAATAACATGCATTCATTGTGGTAAGACCATCTCCTATGGTGAACTGAGCATAAAGCTCACCGTCCTTGCTGGGGACAACCACAAACGCCCCAAAAAACCCTCATTTTTTCTTTTTTTTTTTTTTGCTCCAGTTGAGCCATTTTCAATTCCCTGTTTTTTCGTTTCTCCCCATAAAAATAACAAAAAAAATATAAAATAGTTCATAAAGCCAAAAAAAGTACAAAATGTTCCAAAACACTAAAAAAATATAAAACAACAAAAAGAAGAAAAAAAACTGTTCTTTTTAGAACTACCTCCAATTTATAAAAAAAGGCTTTTTTTTTTAAAACTCTGTCATTCTTCTTTCCCGATGGGCCGCTCCCCGGTCCGCTCCCCGGTGCCCGTACTGGGCGCTCCCCCGCGCAAATCAAAAAAATATATATTATTTTGCACCGCGTGGCCCTTTTTTAGCCCCCACATCAAACCTAGGTGGTCAGGGGGGTCTACCTGCCCCCTTATGGTCATTTCCCCCTTTTTTTTATCCACCTCTTGTGTCTCTATCCTACCGAGACACAAAATGGCGGCCGGTCCGGAATGTTTCGAATGTTTACAGACACCCGAGAGCCAATCAGCTTTCCATGCGCACCTCGCGTGTCGCGCCCGCTGCGCTCCCCGGTGCGCGTACCGGGGGCGCGGCCATAGAAATATATATTTTTTTTAACCTAGATTACTCAAAATCCACTGGAGCACATATCTTGAGACATAGCAAAGGCACATCGGGCTACCAGTCCCTACAATTTTGCCAAGTTTGGTGGAAATCCATTCAGCCGTTCGGGCTAAAAGTGAGTTCGACCGCCCTATGGAAATTAACATGGGGAAAACACATTTTGGACCCCCCTTTTATCTCGGCCCCCGCTTGACAAATCCCCCCCAAACTTTCAAGGAAGGACCGGAGCTCCGCGAGGCAAATTTGAGGAGATTTTCAGGCAGATTCATCAACCGGCGCCAAAGTTATTCCAAATAGAATTTTGAGATTTTGCATTGAAAAAAATCCTAACTATCACTACCTACTGGCGACCGCCAGTAGGATATATATATATATATATATATATATATATATATATATATATATATATATATATATATATATATATATATATATATATATACATACATATATATATATATATACATTCAAGCTCCTGAACACCAGTACCACGAGTCACTCAGATAGCGGGTGCTGTTTCCGCGGCGGTGTCCCGCAGTAACAATATCAGCTCCAAATCTCCCACAATACCCAGCCGGGTTAGAAGAATACAGCATCCACGGGGTTTCAGCTTCAGCAAGGGTTTATTGCAAGAACAAACGCGTTTCGGGAAAGAATCCCTTTGTCAGTGTTTACAACCGAACGCACAGAGCGGCGCCATCATGTGGATTCACTAAGGGTCATTGAAACAAACATAGGACTGCAGCAAACATTCATGTTTGCGCGCCATCTTTAAGTGTGCATTTCATCTTTAACGAAAACATTTTCAAAATGTGCATTTTAAATCATGATTTTCTCACGACTAATCACACGTGATTCTACATAATGGCGCCGCGCTGTGCGTTCGGTTGTAAACACTGACGAAGAGATTCTTTCCCGAAACACGTTTGTTCTTGCAATAAACCTTTGCTGAATCTGAAACCCTGTGAGTGCTGTATTCTTCTAAACCGGCTGGGTACTGTGGGAGAATTGCAGCTGATATATATATATATATTCATATATATATATACGAACGGAATCTTCATATCAGCAAACTCCTGCAATGAAGACACGGACCCACAGCTGCAGTAAGGGAGATTTTATTCAACCTCTCAGGCGACGCGTTTTGAGCAACTTGTGCTCTTGATCACACACCATACACCTGGTCAGCAAACATTTAAATACATTTTTTTAGTACGTGATGCTCCACCTCCTTAGTGAATCACATGGTGCATAGACATAGATGAAATACTCATCCACACATCGAATAGGTGCAAACCCATATAAACTTAAAGGGCACGAAAAACAATATAACTGCATGAAAGCATAGTCCATTTCTCCATCATACTAGATATTGAATTCTGAAGTCATGAAAATAACATCATTATAAAAATAATCCAGCAAAAAATTGAAACAATGTATATACAGGTAAAAAAAAAATATATATATATATACACATATTTCTTATATACACAAATTTACATATAATATATCTATATACATTAGTAATCAAAATTTAAATATTTGACCATCCAAATTTCATAACTTTGTATCAATATACTCAACAATTATATCTATACTGGATTTCAAAATTCATGTATGAGAACGTAATTGATATTCATGTTCAATGCATCAAAAGTGCTTCAAGTGCCCATAATGCTTATCTAACCCTTAGTGATTACTAAAAGAAAATGTTTAAATGTGATAATGTGAAAAAAAGTGAAAGCAGAAAAACCTTTTTGTTATTTACAAAAAGTTAATACTCATCAATATGTACATGGTATTTTTGTGAGAGTCTAACAATTACGGATCATAATATCAGCTTTATTTTTCATCTTAGTTGAATTTTTCAACTGGTTCACCCATGGTGCAACTTGATGCAATCAGATTTTCTATATTTCATACGAAGTTTATAGTTCTGGAAGACCTTAAAGAATAGATGAAAGAAACATAAAGGTTTATTTTGTATCTACCTTTGATGTAGCCTGTAATATACACAAAATGAATTCATATCATGCGAATAATTATAACAAATGATGTAAATCTTCTGTGGTGTTAAGTCCATTAGGATATTTACTGTCAAGCTCCACTATATACTCTGTTTCTTTCTTCCTCAGTAATCTCTCTCTGTCTCCTCCCCGTTTAAGAGGAGCCACCACATCTATGACAAAATATGTCAAATTTGACAGGTCATTGTTGTGAGTTGACCTGAAGTGGCGCGCTACCGGGTATGTGTTGTCATTATTTACTATTGCCCGTAAGTGTTGCAGAATCCTGACATGCACCTGTAGTTTGGTACTGCCTATGTATCGTAGGCCACAGGTGCATGTCAGGACATATACTGCAAAATCACTATGACAATTGTAATTACCCCGGATAGCTTTTCTGATGGAACTGAAGGGTGTGCTGTAGTGTGGGGTATTTACACCAAATTTGCACGCCTACTTTGAACCTCCCGATCTAGTGGCCATCATTGCATCTCCTCTGACCCCTCAAATCGCCTTATTTTTAGCTTATATATATATATATATATAACTCCTCGTTCTCCCCCATTGTAGAGAGTGAATGAGCCACACTCGCTACACAGTTGCTTCCAGCATTTTATTTCTAGCAGTATGAGGCACGTGACGCGTTTCGTTTTTTCCCAAAAACTTTTTCAAAGGTCAGCCCCGGTCAGTGAGAGTTATGAGTGGGTCACAAAGATTGTTCTTATGCAATACCAGCCCTCTAGTGGACATCAACGATATGGCGATAGCTCAGCATGCTGGTCTTTGTGGTTCCACGTTTTGCTGTTAATATTAAAACCCTCCGTGAGGCAATGTCAAATTTCTTGCTGTCTCCAAGGAACGATGAAGTTTCCAGTTGTGTAGCTCCTGTTGCTGCCCTTAATTTTGGTGGGCTGCAGAGGGACCATACCAAACTCCAGTGTTTGGTGGCAGCCTGTTTCCCCAAAGTTCGTTTTGCCGAGTATTCAATGTTGGTCCGGGTCGGGGAAACATGGCGCTCTGGCTGGCGGTGTGTGAACTCTGCGACAGGACCAAGTCACTATGTATAACTCCTCGTTCTCCCCCATTGTAGAGAGTCAATGAGCCTCACTCGCTACACAGTTGATTCCAGCAATTTATTTCTATCAGTATGAGGCACCTGACGCATTTTGTTTTTTCCCAAAAACCTTTTCAAAGGTCAGCCCCGGTCAGTGAGAGTTTCGAGTAGGTCACAAAGATTGTTCTTATGCAATACCAGCCCTCTAGTGGACACCAACGATATGGTGATAGCTCAGCATGATGGTCTTTGTGGTTCCACGTTTAGCTGTTAATTTTAAAACCCTCCATGAGACGATGTCAAATTTCTTGCTGTCTCCCAGGAACAATGAAGTTTCCAGTTGTGTAGCTCCAGTTGCTGCCCTTAATTTTGGTGGGCTGCAGAGGGACCATACCAAACTCCAGTGTTTGGTGGCAGCCTGTTTCCCCAAAGTTCGTTTTGCCGAGTATTCAATGTTGGTCCGGGTCGGGGAAACATGGCACTCTGGCTGGCGGTGCGTGAACTCGGCACAGGACCAAGTCGCTATGTATAACTTCTCGTTCTCCCCCATTGTAGAGAGTAAATGAGCCGCACTCGCTACACAGTTGCTTCTAGCAGTATGAGGCACCTGACACGTTTCGTTTTTTCCCAAAAACTATTTCAAAGGTCAGCCCCGGTCAGTGAGAGTTACGAGTGGGTCATAAAGATATATATATATTTATATATATATATATATTTTTTTTTTATTAGTTGAAGAGGAGGTACAAAATGGGCGCCAGTCTCAGGGACAAAAAAAAATGGGGGTGAGTCATGCAACAAACATTTTCGAATATTTAACGAGTGCGAGAAACAGTCCAGTATACCTCATTGATGGGATGTTGGGAGTGTGTCTCCATTGGTAATTAGTCCTGACTCATCTTGCTAACTTAGGGGCCGATTAGGATGGCGATGAATCCGCATCTTCCGGGCTGGCGGAAGCCACCGCCGGGCTGGAGGATGCGGATTCACTGCCACGGACATTGGAAACACCCACCGCCACATTAGGATGGCAGTGGGATCAGCGGTGGATGGCAAGTCCGTCCGCCGCTGATCCGCGGTGTATGCAGGCAAATATGGTGACGGTGTCTGCAAGACACCGCCAGCCAAATTAGGATGCAGGCTGAAACATGCTTTTCCACGGCGGCTTTTCTGCCATGGAAAAGCATGTGGTCTTTTGTGTTTGGGGGCCCGTTGCGGAAGCCCAGGGTGTCGGGGGAAGGGGGTGCACATGGGGGGTACCTATGGTATCCCCCTGCATTTGCATGCACAAAGCGGCAGGCACCGCGCAGGGCCTGCCGCTTTGTGCATGTAAATGCAAAGCATGCATTTTTAACCTTGCGGCGGGTGCTGCTTCAAAAGCTACGGGATGTGACCGCCAGGCGGTCACATCCTAATTGGTATGGAGGGACCGCCGCTGCCCCTTCGGACAGTCCCTCCACCTCGAGGCATCTTAGTGCTGCGAGGGGGAGGTGGTATCGCCAGGAAAGGCTCCTGGTCTTCCGCAGCATCGCCTGGTCCTCACAGCTGCAGCTCCAAGGCCACTGTCATCTCTTCTGCAACACCTGACTTCGATGAGCTTTCGTCTTCCAGGTCGCCTGGTCACTTCCAAGTGGCATAGACTATGTCCGCTCTGCTTTCACGTGCTTCTCAACTTGAATACACCTTTGGGTTCCACCTGACTTGTTCACCTGCTCCAGCAGTTGCATCGTCCTGAAGACCTCCATTGAGTTTGAAGGCGGTTTCTGATGCAACTACACACCTATGCCCCGACTTCCCTGGTGCAGGAACATTGGTTCCTAAGGTATCCACAGGTGGGATGGCTCTCCATCCTTCTATCGTCCACAAGGTTACTTCAGGGTATACTGGGAAGGGTCCTTCTGCTTTAAAATTGTAACTGCGACTTACCCATCAACTTGCATTGAACTTGCGGTCGTGTTCCCACTCTGCAAACGACCTCTGAGGGCTCCTGGTTACTTACTTCGGTCGTTCCTTGGGTCCCAGGCACTTCTACATCTTCTGGGTATAGTCTTGTTTTGAGTCGTTGTTCTCATACCACTTTTTTTAGTATACGGTTTGGTCCCCTGGTGACCACTGTGCATTTCGTGCTACTTACCTGTTTCTTGTTAATAGTATTGTGTGTTTTGTGTATTTATTTGTCTAGGAGATATCTGTATGTATTAGTGAGTGTCTTATAATAAATACATATTTTTATAAATACACTGGGTGGTCTTTTACGCGTAATCTATATCAATAAGATTATGTTCTGGTATAACTAACTGCTTTACACTATTTCTGGAATAAGCCTGAAGACTGCTCTCCACGGCAACCACTTAGAGAGCTTTCTAAGGTTTGTTTAAGACTAACACAATCACCATAAGAGTTGTCTGGATTGGTGCAAGGTTCCCACTTACATAAGTGTACACCATGTACAAAGCCATCTTCTCACCTTTTACCTCCTCCTCCTAGGTCCAAACTTTACTAAGTACACATCAATCTTTTCTCACTCAACGCCCCTCTCTATTTCTTGCTTTCACCTACTCTCTAAAGTGAAAGCAACTTTACATTCTCTATCATCACTTCCACCACTTTCAACAGCCAAGGGCAATTTAGATGATTCACTAGCCAGTCTATTGGTAAAACATATTACTCAACGGTTTTATGTTTCTGCCTATTGTAAATGTTGTCCCTCACACATACACTCTAAAACAGTGCTTCCTAACTTGTGGTCTGGGAAAGCTGTGGCCCGTGAAGCCTACTCAGAGGGTATGCAACTTCTTTAGAAAATTAAGTAATATTAACAGAATAATAAAGTGCATATAAATAAAAGAGCAAAATGTAGAATTAAAAATTTGAAAGCGTTCTTTACATATGAATACATTTCAAATTGCAGACTAAAAATTACGTTAGTATCCTCAAATTGATTTGTGGGAGCAGTAGAAGTGAATCAAACAGAATACAGTATGGACGTTAAGTGGCCTCGATTCAATTTAGAAAAGCTACAACCTTCTTATTAAAATTAACATTTTAGATTTGTTCGTAAAATAAAGGAAATATTTCATTATTTGTTTCAGGAATGCTTATGACTGTATTTTTTGTGTATAGTGTTTTGGTTCAAATCATTGAAAGTGCTTAGGGATGGGTCCCTAGCTTCTAGTAATGACCACGTTGGGGTCCCTGTATTCCAATAATGATTCACCAGGGGTTTCCAGAAGTCAAAGGGTTAACAACCACTTTTCTAAAATGTTTAGATTCTTAGCACATGCTCATATTAAATTATGGAATAGTTTCTCTCTGCCAGTAACACCCACAAGGAAGGCCAGAAGTTCATATCTTGCACCTCGTGCTTATTGTTAGTTCGGATGCCTGTCCTCAAAATACGCTGGTGATAGCATAGTGGATGAGGGCAGTGAGGCAGTCCATACCTATCACCCACAGTTTGATGTGGCTGGCTAAAACCTTTGTGGAGATGTTGTGTAGAAAAGAAGATAGGTTCAGATTATGTCCAAATGTTGCACACCATGCTCTATGTTCCAGATGAGTGACTGAAGCCTTGAACAGTGGTGGTCTGGTTGCAAGAGGAATGGGCACAGGCATGTATGTGCACTTCTCACAAAAGGAATGTGTACAGAGAATTGCTATACACTTCTTTCTGTTTTGGTAGGTTTGGTGGATGGTGTCGAGGCGTGGTCAAAGATTACTCTTGTTCCCCTGATGCTACTGTGCACAGATATATGCAGCATGCTCTGGTGGTAGCAAGTTTGGTTACATGGCATAGCCAAAGGCCTTACACAACTGATATTTCACGCAGAGGACAAGGCATAGTAGAAAAAAAATCACTAAAATGTAACAAGTTACTTACCTTTGGTAACGCCTTATCTGGTAGAGACTCTATCTAGCTGCATATTCCTTACCTTAGAGTATTTCCCAGTTATCAGACTGGATCCTGAAATTTTTCTGAGCAATCCCATTTGTGCGCCAGTAGGTGGAGCCAATCAGCTCTGCGTCTGCGTAAAAAAGGCATTGCCTGCTCCAGAAGTGACATGCCTGGTCCCTATGTAGGTGCTAAACTAGTATGCTGACCTCAGTATCACAACTACTTTCCTACGCCAAAAGTACAGAACCATACTGAGGTAATGTGACCAGTGTGCCAAAGTGAGGTCCTCAAGAAGCTCTTTAAAAGGAACCCACATTTCGCAGAGCGGGAAGATGGTAGGTTCAGTAAAGAATCTGCAGCTACACAGAGTCTCTATCCCACAAGGCATTACCAAAGGTAAGTAACTTGTTCATCTGATCAAGACTTCGAGCTACAGATTCCTTACCTTAGAATAGATGCCTAAGCAATGCCTCCCTGATGGATGGGTCTGTAATCTGGTTAAACTAGAAAGTACTGCAGTACCAAACGGGCACAATGCACATCATGCCACACCTACGTATCTAGGAAATAGCACTATTTAAATGTGTGCAGTGATGTTTACGTGGCTGCCTGACCAAGAATGGGAACTCCTCGAGCTAACGCAGTCTTCGCAGTCTTGGCTCTTGTAGAATAAGCCTAAAAACCTTTAGGGCACAGCTTTCCAAACTGTGTGGCGCGACACGTTACTGTGTCGCGCCCCATGCGTAGGTCTGTCGCGCGATCAGCATGCTGAATAGATCACCCCCGTGGGCCTTCCAGCAACATGCAGAGTGGCGCTGCAGGGGCTCTAATATGAATAACAACAAAGCCTCATTAGCACGTTAAATGGTCTTTTAAAGACCTGTGATGTGCTCGGGTGCAGCTGTGTGTGTGCCCGGGAGCCGTCTGAGCCGGGGCTGACACACACGACAGAGGGGGGCCGGGGGTAGGGATTCATTTGTGGATAGTCCGTTTGGCAAAGTACCCTTCAATAGGTGAATACGGTGGGTTATTGGGTTCAGGGGGTTGGCCTGGGGTTTAGAGCAGCCCCGGGATCATGGTGCATTGGAAAGAAAAGCTGCCAAGAAGCTCTATAGAAGCTTTCACATTTACATCATTCTGCACGCTGCAGCTTGTAACCTTACGAAATCAAAAAAATGCCCTTGTGAGCCATGAACATGGAGGAATGCGGGGGAGGGAGTGGGGAGGGGCTCTGCGCACCTGCGCACCACCAATACAAGAAAATATTTTAAAAAATTAAGAATGAAGCAACATTTTTTCCTCTTTGTCACAGACCCTTATGGAACCCACAGAATATGTTGGTCAGGGGGAGGGGGAGGGAGTGAGACAGAGAAGGAGGGAATGAGACAGAGAGGGAGGAAGACAGAGAGAGAGTGAGACAGAGGGAGACAGACAGGGAGGGAAGCAGAGAGAGTGAGATAGACAGAGGGAGATGGAGGGAGAGATAGTGAGACGGAGGGAGACAGTCAGAGGGAGAGGGAGTGAGACAGAGAGGGAGGGAGGGAGTGAGACAGAGAGAGAGGAAGACAGAGAGAGAGAGTAAGACAGAGGGAGATGGACAGGGAGGGAGACAGAGAGAGTGAGACAGAGGGAGACAGACAGGGACGAAGGCAGAGAGAGTGAGACAGACAGAGGGAGATGGAGGGAGAGGGAGGGAGACTGAGGGAGACGGAGGGAGACAGTCAGAGGGAGAGGGAGTGAGACAGAGAGGGAGGGAGGGAGACAGAGGGAGGGGGACAGTCGGAGGGAGAGGGAGTGAGACAGAGGTAGGAAGACAGACAGGCAGGGAGACAGAGAGGGATTGAGACAGAGAGGGATGGAGGGAGACAGTTGGAGGGAGACAGATGGAGGGAAAGGCCACCTCCGCCACTGATTCCCTCACTAGTACCCTTTAACAGTGCCCCTCAAGTTTCTATATCCACTGTCTCTCATATTTCTATATCTGACAGCTGTCGAGTAGTCCTACTTTTATGTCGATGGTTAGTGCAAACCGTAGTCCTACTTCTATGTGGCAAGAATAGGCTTGAGTGTTGTGTGGAAAAGCAAACCTAGCTGAAGCCAGGATACTAGATCAAAAGTGTGGCCATGAAGAGCAGAGTTTTACGAGACAGAATTCCTCCAAGAACATGCAACATTTTGGGATTCTAGATCACAGAGATTTAGTTTAGTGCCAAAACTGGTGACCTAGTGATCTGGAACTTTTGGTTTCAATTCCAGCCCTGGCACTTGACTTTAAAATGTGTGATTTTGGGCAAATTATTTGACCTCACTGTGCATAAAATTGTAAATATGTGTGGAATGTAACGTGATTGTAAATATATAAAATGTAATATCACAAATGTGCAAATCTCCTGTTCATGCTCTGTTAACAACCTTGTGGGTTTTCTTCAGATCCATAGAAACATATGTACATTACCTGGGGGTGGATGTGTGTGGGGGTGGATGTCTGTGGGGGTGTGTGTGTGAGGAAGTGTGTGGGGGGGTTGTGTGTGGTTTTGTGTGGGTGTGTGTGTGGGGGGTGTGTGTGGGGGTGTGTGTGGGGTTGTGTGTGTGTGTGGGGGTGTGTGTGGGGGGTTGTGTGGGTGGGGTGGGTTGTGGGGGTGTGTGGGTGTGTGTGTGGGGTTGTGTGTGTGGGTTGTGGGCGGAGTTGTGGGTGGTTCGGGCTAGCTCGCTGCGCTCACTCGTATTACCGTGTCCCTGAAAAGAAATTCACAAAAAGGTGTGTCACCAACATGAAAAGTTTGGAAAGCTGTGCTTTAGGGGGTTGCATCTTGGCCAGGGCATAGCCGATCTTAATGCAGAGTACAACAATTTCATCTTGAGATGGATTGCTTCTTCACCACTTTGCCTTTTTAGCTTCTGCAAACCCAACAAAGAGTTAATAATCCACCTGGATCTCTCATGTAAGGTCAATGTAGAATGATAATGCTCTTTTACAATCAAGATGGAAGGGTGGAGTGGAGTAAAGAAGGTTGGTAGCTTGATGTTCTGACTGATGTCGAAGGATATTACTACTTTTGGAAGAAAGGAAGCTCGGGTATAAAGTACACGTTTGTCTGGAAAAAAATAGTGTGCAGTAGGGTTAACAGAGAGCACACATAGTTTGCTAATCATCCTGGCCAATGTTAGAGCCACCAAGAAGACAATTTGTAGGACAGCTATGCATGGGTTCAAAGGGGGAAGACATAACCAAAGTAAGGGCTAAATATATATCCCACTGGGGCATAATAATGGAGTATGGGGAAACAAATGTTGAAGGCCTTTGAGGAACCATTTCACAAAAGGTGAACAGGGAGGGTTGATCCAGGAATCACAAGAATGCTGAAAGGTACCCTTTAACTGTGTCCAAAGTAAGACTTTGTCATGATTGGTCAGCCTCAGCCCTCAGGCATTTCCCTCCTGTGACCAGAGCAGTAATGGTTTGTTACCATCATACGCATGAGCACCATGGCTCTATGGAATCTGTGTGCTTAAACTGTATTGCTTTAAATGACCACAAGACAATTGAGCTCTGCTGTGTTCTTGCACCTTTGTTTGGTTACCAGACAAAATGCATGAGCTCTGCTTGTATAGGAACAATTGCCTCATAGTTTAAGACCAATGACAGGAAATCCTAATGATACCTGTGCTGTGCAAGTGAGAGCACTGTTTACCCTCCACTAACTGTCTTGTTTGCATTCTAGCTTTTAATGCAGGACTGCGTGGCTCAGCGTTACGTGCAAATACACAACAGCCATATTGGGTGTGATCACAGCAGCAGTGTATAAAAATTTGCCCTGCCCATGTACAAGCGCTCGTGATTAGCGCTGATCCTGGGAGCAGCAGCAGCTCCTGTTTTCTAATGAAGACAACTGAATCGCGGTAGGACCCTGTGCATGCACCGCCCTCAAGTTACCAGACTTAGAGGACCCTCACTGAGAGATTCTTTTGACCAACCACGTTCTTTCTTAAAGACAGCATTTGAGAATGTTATATATGTGAGATTGGTTCTGATTAATGATGCAGATGCACCAAAACAGCAGAAAGCCTGAATGATAGCCCTTATTGAAAGTATGCACCAAAACAGTAGAAAATCTTAAAGGATTGCCATTATTGAAAGCGCAATATGACAGTTGAAAGAAAGGACATCATGCACATAATGTTGTTCTATTGCAGTGAAGCACTTTATGATTAAGCAGTATAAGGGCATGAACTCTGAAGGTGGCATATCTTCTTTATGGAATACAAAAGTCAAAAAGGCATGAAATCTCTGAAAACCTGCTCAAGTGGGCCGTGTATAAACTGTGAAATAGCACGATAGTCGTGATGTGAACTTTTAACCCAGAGAACAGTCCAAATACATTTATTGACAGAGTGTGAATCGTATTACTTGTGCTCATGACGGTGTGTGAGATTAACACCTTTGAATCCATACAGGTAAGAGGGGATGTTTAGTACTACAGATATTTTATATTGACACTAATCATTGTTTCTTTGCCATTTCAACTCAGCATTAATCATTGGTCATCATTGTTCAAGGTCTCCCTCCTCGCGCTACCCTCCCCAAAAATCCTTTCCCTCATCCAGCCACACAGATCCGCTAGTGTCTCTAATCACAGAGTCGGTGCTGCCAGAAGGTGGGCATTGAAGGATCCAGCTCCTGAGGAACACACTTCTGACAGAATCACAGGCCAAAAGGTATTTTGTTCCTCCTGAGCAGTATCATCATAATGTTGTCCTTAGACGATGTGTGTAGAATCCTGGCCTCAGTACAGAAAGAGCTCCCTGATAATCGGCTAGAGAAAGCAGCATTAGCCAGCCATGTAACGCAGTAACAGGGAAAGGTACCGGTGTCATCATCCCCATATACCAAGGCTACCACTTTAGCTCCAGATCAATCAGTTGAGTCAGTCACTCCTGACACCAGTCCCCTTGGCCCCACCTAAACAGTTCACTGGGGATATTACCAAGGGTCAAACATTCCTAACTCAAGTTTAACTCCATTTCATGGTGAGGCCCACTGCATTGCCCGATGCTGAATCCCGAATAGACTTTCTTATATCATATTTAAGTGGGTATGCAGCCGAGTGGGTGGTTCCACTAGTTAATTATGATAATCACTTGTTATATCACTGGAGAAATTTCAAGGCAGAATTTGAGAAGATATTTGACTGTATAACCATCACTGGATCTGCAGACGAGATCTCCTAGAACTAAGGCAGGGACACCAAGACCTAGTCACGTACTTAACACAATTCAACTGCCTGGTATTTGAAACCAATTGGCCCGAGGAAAAGTGAGCAGCTCTCTTTCACCAAGGCCTAAAGGACAAGTGAAAGACTTGATAGCCCAAGTCGATCTTGAACCACAAACAAGTGAAGACTTAATAGCTCACACCTTGCTTCTAGACCTTAGACTTTTGGAGTGCAAGGGGGATAAGAAAAGACCAGAGTTCCGCAACTATGTGCGAACCAGGGATAAGGGACCAGCTGGGGCTCTGGGTTTCAGTGAACCAATGGAGATAGGTGTAGTGAAAAAGCCCTTACCCAAGAAGAGCAAAAAGCATGACATAAGGGAAGTCTATCCCTTTACTGTCGGAAGAAAGGACATTTTGCCCAGGAGTGTCCAGTTCGCCCTACGACTGCAGGAAGCTGAGTGTTCTCTTTACAGATCCATACCAAGGAATTGGGAAACTAGCAGGCTCGAAGAAGACAAAGGAGGTTTCCCCAAGAATCCATGAATAACCTCCTGTGAGGGCTGATCACCCAAAGTTCAAGAAATCAGCAGCAAATACCTTGCAATGTTCAGTTCCTTACTTGATCTTGAAAGCACAAATACTCATGGACTTTAGTACCAAGGAAGGTGTCTTGAAGACTGATCATGGGGCAACGGGCAACTGTATTGACATCAATTATTGCACCAAACTAAAGATTCCAAGTGCACCAAAGGAAAAACCTGAAGTGTGTGAGCAGTGAATAGGACCCCCTTATTTCAGGCCTTATCACACATCACACAAGTATTGTGACCCTAGAGTGTCTTCAGGGTACTTTTGCACATCAAGAACAGATCAGATGCAATGTGATAGTGACCCCATACTTTTGGATCATTTTAGGAATGCCCTGGCTCACTCAAGATTCGGCCAAATGGAATGGTACATTTGACTCAGAATGGTGTGTCCAAATGTGTCTTTCTTTTGAGCAAACAAGTAAAAAACAGTTTAAGCTAAGCCGTTTTATAGTGTTCGCTGCTGCAAAAAAGAACCTGAGTCATACCCACGGTAAAACCAGAGAAGCAGCAGCAGAGTAAGAAACAAAACTTACCAAAGAGTATGCTGATTTTCTAGATGGCTTTAGTGCTACCACTGTGAAAAAACCCTACCTCCACATACCAATTATGATTGCCAAATTGATCTAGTGCTTGGATGTAAAATCCTGTGCAGAAGGATTATGCCCTCACTGAACAAGAAAACTAGCACGTACGAGAATACATGGATGAGTATTTACATAATGGTTTTATCCGCCCATCGAAATCGCCAGCTGCATCACCTCTCTTTTTCGTGCCAAAGACAAATAGCGAGTTAAGAACTTGCCTCAATTATCAGGCATTAAATAACATCACCATAAAAAACAAATACCCATTATCACTCATCCCTGTCCTCCTTGATCAGGTACGGTTGGCTAGTATTTACACCAAGCTGGATCTCAGTGGCATGTACCACCTGCTGCGTGTCCAACCAGGCGATGAGTGGAAGACCGCATTTGGAACACGTCATGAGTTACTTGAGTATTGCTTAATGCTCTTTGGTCTTTGCAACGCCCCTGGGGTTTTTCCATTTCTTCCCCAATTACATCTTGCAAGAATATCTGTATCTGGACAGATATCTGGACAGGTTTGTGATAGTGTATATCAATGACATACTAATTTATTCTTCCTCCCAATAAGAGCATGTAAGACACATACAAACGATTCTAGGCACCCTGCAACAAAATGGGTTGTGCTGTAAGCTCACCAAGTGTGAGGTCCACATCACACAGGTTGAATATCTAGGATTTATTCTTACGCCCCTAGTAGTCAATATGGCACACAGGAATATTCAAGCCATCAAGGACTGGCCAGCCCCTCAAAATGTGAACGAAATCTAGCAATTCCTGGGATTTGTGGACTTTTATCTCAGGTTTATAGCTGGCTTTTCTTTGATCAAGTTGCTATGCAAAGGAGTCCCTTTCCAATGGACGTCAGAAACTGATCAAGCTTTTCAGTTCCTCAAGGAAGTCTTAATTACAGCTTCAGTCTTACAACATACTAACACCACACAGCCCTTCCTTGTAGAAGTGGACACTTCTGAATATGTAGTAGGAGCAGTTATATCCCAAAGAGATGTAGACACAGGCCAAGTCCATCCAATGGCATATCTTTCCAAAACAATGATACCAGTGGAATTGAATTATTGTATGGCCGAGAAAGAGCTGCTAGCCATCTGTCTAGTGTGTAAGGAATGGTGCCATTATCTACTTGGAGCAAGACACACAATAACTGTGTTCACCAACCATTGCAACTTGTAGTTTTTATGATGCAACCAGGCCCTAACACACATTTTTTTTTTCAGAGTTTTATATAGCGCGAACTTGCCCCAAACCGAATAGGGTATCAGAGCGCTTTACATAGCACCAGTTACGTTACTTAAGGACACACATTCATTTTTGTTAGGCACGGGGAGATTAAGTGATTTACCCAGAGTCACAGGATGTTTGGCGTCGTTACCGAGTCTCGAACCCAGATCCCCAGGTCTGAGGTCGAGCGCTGGACTCTGTTCTTTGCAGAGTTCAACTACACTATCACTTATAATGCAGGGAGCTGATGCTCTCTCAAGACAGGAACCTGTGACATCTGAGATGGAGAGGCCACCTGTCTCCATGATACCACCAACACAATAATATGTGTACCTGCAACAGACAATTTTCTAGATAAAATAAAACCAAACACGTCTGCTAAAAGAATGGAACAATGTCAAGCATGAGAACCAACAAGACAAATGAAAGATGGATTGCCGTTTCAGGGTGACAGACTCTATGTGCCCTCAAAAAGATTGCCATGATTACCCCATGGCTAGCTATCCAGGCCAAACACGCACTTTAGACTAACTCAGTAGGAACTTCTGGTGGCAAAGCTGTGATAAGTGAAGTTGAGCCAAAAACGGACAGATGCAAGAAAGGATGATTATTGCAACCACTCCCTATTCCTCTTCGACATTGAGAAAATGTATCCCATGACCTAATCACAACACTTCCAAAGGACTAGGGGAAAGATGCCATTTTAGTGCTAATGGTTTGGCTGTCAAAAATGGCACATTTTGTAGCATGTTCTGGTACCCCAACAGCCTGCAGAGTGGGTGACTCTGTTTCTGACTAACATTGTCCGACTCCACAGCCTTCCAAAGACCATCATATCTGACCAAGAACCGCAGATAACATCCAGGTTCTGGAAAGCCTGGTGTTATGCATTGCAGAGTCAAAGTCATTTGTCCACCAGCTTCCATCCCGAAACAGACGGACAGATGGAGAGGGTTAACTCGGACTTGAAGCAATATCAGGGATGCTACTTATCAAACTCTCCAGGTTCATGAGTATACCTCCTCCGGGAAGTGGAATTTGCATATAACAATTGACAGCATACATCCACACAGATGTAGGTGGTTTTGTTTGCTAATTACGGCATTCTCCCACATTATCTGCCCTTCTCGACACCACAAGTGGAGAAAGATCTCTCAGCTCTCTCCCAGAGATTGCAGCAGATAGCCACACTAGCACAAAGGTTGCAGCCCATGTTCATATAACCCTTTCTTAAGACATTATCAATCCAGTTGCTATGTGACTTGTTCTTCCTCCATCTATGAAGATACACCCAGTGTTTCATTCTTTGCTGCTTAAACATGCCTCTGTCAAACTGCAGTACAACCCCACACCAGTGCTTGAATATAAGGATCAGGTGATTAAAGGAGTGCAATGCAGCAAGGGGAAGTTTTGATTTCTGGTTTCATGGAAGGGCTATGGTCCTGAGGAGGATTCTAGGGAACCCTTGCATTCGATCCATAGATCACACTTCCTCAGGCCAGTACCTTGAATCTGACTTCGTACTTAGCCTTGGGGGGAGGAAGGAGGGTATCATTGGTAATTGGTCAGCCTCAGCCCTTGGGCATTTCCCTCCTTTGACCAGAGCAGTGAGAGTTTGTTGTCATCGTGGGCCCAAGAACCTTGGCTCTATTGTATGTTTGTGCTTCAACTATATTGCTTCAAATGACAACCAGACAATTGAGCTCTGCTCTGTTCTTGCACCTCTATTTGGTTACCAGATCAGAGGCATAAGCTCTGCTTGTATGGGAATGATTGCATCAGAGCATATGACCAATGACAGGAAATCCTAATGATAGCCGAGCTGTGCACGTGAGAGCACCGTTTACCCCTGCCAACTGTATTGTTTGCATTCTATCTGCTCATGCAAGACTTTGTGGCCCAGCGTTACGCAGCAGTAGTGTATAGAAACGGCCCTCCTGCAGGCAAGTGCTCATGATAAGTGTTGATCCTGGCTGCAGCAGCTGCTCTTGTTTCCTGACGAAGAAGTCTGAATCACGGTAGGACCTTGTGCACGCACTGCGCTGCAGATATCAGACTTAGAGGACCCTCCCTGAGGGAATCCATTGACAACGCACACTCCTTCTTAAAGACAGCCTTCGAGAATGTTACAAATGTGAGAATAGTTCTGATCAGTGACGCAGATGCACCAATACAACAGTAAACCTGAATGACAGCCCTTATTAAATTATGCACCAAAACAGTAGAAAATCTTAAAGGATTGCCATTATTGAATGTTGAAAGAAAGGACATTGCAGACATAAAATTGCTCTATTGCAGTAAAACGCTTCCTAAATAAGCAGTATAAGGGGCTTCTTTAAGGAATACAAAAGTCAAAAAAGACTTCCGTATATTAAAAGGATATTACAAGTGACATCGGAGTTCTGTGACCTTCTGCCTTGTGCCTCTATGGTCATGTAACTCCTCGGAAACATTACATATTTTTATAATGTACGACAGGGGTACATTATCAGATACATTTTACAAGAAATAAACAACTTCATCTGTTGTAAACACAATAGTGTATGCACAAAAGTTACTAGTGAAAAATTATGGGACAGATTTATATTTTTTGCACAATGCCGCAAGGAAAGTTGCTGTGTGCTTTGCGCAAAAGGGAGAACATTGTGCAGAGTCATATTTATTAACCCTGGCCTGTGGCTCTTCTCATTCATTTCAAAGGAGGCCTAGAACTACACACAACCTTTACACACATTGTTCAGAGATGTGTGTGATGTCTAGTATAGCATTTGTATGGGAAACATGCCCTTAAAGTTCAAAATCCAATTCATAGACAAATTCGGAAACATTTCACACTTTGGATGTGTACCATAGAGTGCAACACATGTGGAATATGTGGAATGTTTAGAGAAGTGAAATTATTTCTCGAAGTTAGTAACCTGCTTCAAATAGACTCCCAATTGAAATTAGACTAGTAGCAAACTAAATGAGGTTCAGTGAGTTGTTAAAAACCTGGATGTTCACACAAGCTTACTGTCAATAACCTGATCAATCAATCAATCAATCAATCAATCAGGGGTTGGTAGAGCGCAACTACTCACCTGAAGGGGTCTCAAGACGCTGGCAGGGGTGCGCAGCTCCAGGAAGTTCATGGTGATTCGTCGAAGAGCCAGGTCTTGAGGTCCTTCATGAACTTGGCGAGTGTTGGTATCTGTTGGAGGTGGAGAGGGAGGGTGTTCCATGCCTGGCTGCAAGGAGGGAGAAGGATCAACCTCCTGTTCATGTCTGCTTGATGCGTGGCACCATAGCAAAGGAGAGCTGGGCTGAGCGGAGGGATCTTTGGCATGCGTCGAACTAGAGGCAGTAGTTTAGGTAGGTAGGTCTGGTGTTCAGAGAGGGCTTTGTGGGCGTGGATGAAAAGTTTGAAGGTGATTCTCTTCTTGACGGGAAGCCAATGAAGTGTTCAGAGGTGTTGGGTGGTGTGGTTGGTTGAGGCTAGTCTGGCAGAGGCGTTCTGGACGTTCTGGAGTTTGCAGTGATGTTCTTGTTGATCCCGGCGTAGATTTGTTGCTGTAGTCCAGTCTGCTGCTGACGAGGGCGTGGGTGACGGTTTTCCTGTGCTCGAGGGGATACAGTTGAAGGTCTTTCGTAGGAGATGGAGGTTGTGGAAACAGGAGCAGTAGACGGCGTTGATTTGGCGGTCCATTTTAAGTTCGGAGTCCAGAATGATTCTGAGGTTGCGTGCATGGTCATTTGGGGAGGGAGGGTTCCCAAGGGTGGGGGGGGCAACCAGGTGTTGTTCCAGGCATCGGGTGTGGGCCCATTATGATTACTTCGGTTTTGTCCGTGTTGAGTTGTAGGCAGCTGTTCTTCATCCACCTAGCAACAGCTTCCATTTGTTCTTGAAAGTTATGTTTGGAGAATTGGGGTTTGTTGGATAGAGAGAGAATGAGTTGAGTGGCGTCAGAGTAGGATACAATGCTGAGTCTGGGGGATTTGACGATGGGTGCAAGAGGGGCATGTAGATGTAGAACAGGGTGGGGCTGATGGAGGATCCTTGGGGGACTCCACATGTGGTCGTCAATGTGGGATCCAAGAGGAAGGGTGGGAGTCGGGCCTGCTGCATTCTGCCAGATAGGACTGAGCGGATCCAGTCAAGGGCCATGTTCCAGATTCCTGCGTCATGTAGTCTGTGGGTTAGGGTGCGGTGAGAGACTGTGTTGAAGGCTGCAGAGAGGTCCAGGAGGATGAGGGCCACAGTCTCTCCTCTGTCTAGGAGAAAGCAGATAATGTAATTTGCAGAAGAAAGGCGGTTTCGGTGCTGTGGTTTCTCCTGAAACCAGATTTGGTGGAGTTGTGGATGTTGTTTTCCTCTATGAAGGAGGTGAACTGGCTGTTGACAGCTTTTTTGATGATTTTCACTGGGTACAGGAGTAAGGAGATCAGTCAGAAGTTTTTGAGGTCGGTGGGACCCACCAAGGGTTTTTTCAGGAGAGGGTTGATCGCAGTGTGTTTCCAGTTGTCCGGGAGGAGGTGGTTAAGAAGGAGTGGTTGATGATCCGTCGATGCTCGGGGCGATAATGTCAGCGGCTCTGTGGTAGATGTGGTGAGGGCAGGGGTCTGTGGGGGCCCCGGAGTGGGTTAACTTCATAGTCTTCAGGGTGTCTTCGATGGTGAGGGTGGACCAGCTGTCAAGTGCATGCTGCGTGGTGTGGGGAATAGTAGGAGTAGGTTCCTCATGTAGGTTGTTGTTGAAGTTGTCATAGATGGTCTTGATCTTGTGATGGAAGAAGGCGCTGAGTCTGTCGCAGAGGTCCTGGGAGGGGGGATGTCAATTGTCTTGCTGTTGGGTTGGGCGAGCCCTTTGATGATGCAGAAGAGGTCCTTGCTGTTGTGTGCGTGGCCGGAGATTCTGGCCTTGAGTGCTTTCTTACTAGAGTATCTTATGAGCTTGTGGTGGGAGGCGGTGGCTGCTTTGAAGCTGTCAAGGTCTGTTGTGGTTTTGGAGTTCCTCCATATCTTTTTGAGGCGTCTGCAGGTTCGTCTTGATTTTCGGAGTTTGGTGGAGAAGCAGCTGGCTCTCTTAGTGTGTGGGTTGGTAGATTATGCGAGGGGGGCGATGGTGTTGGTGCAGTCGGTGATCCAGTATTGCTGAGTTCGGGTGGCGGTGGTTGGGTTGTCGTCCATTGAGGGGGAGCTGAGCTACTGAAGGAGGCGGTGAGCTGGTCGTCGGAGATCTTGTTCCAATTCCTGCGCTGGAACTGGTGTGGGCGTTTCCGGGTGATTTTCATTTTGAAGGTAAAATGGACTCAATGGTGGTCCTTCCATGGGAGTTAAGAGGTGTGGCTGAAGGTGATGGAATTTCCTGCTGTTAGATGGGGTAGAGGGTGTAGCCTGCTGAGTGCATGGGGTTTGGTACGAATCTGGTTGAGTCCGATGTTGAGGAAGTTGTCGAGGAGGTAGGAGGAGTTGGGGTCTTTGAGGTTGTTGATTTGGAAGTTGAGGCCTCCCAGCAAGGAGCAATCGGTGGAGGGGATGGCTTGCGGGGTTATGATTTTGGTGATGGAGTCGGAGAAAGGTGTGCTGGGTCTGGGGGTCTGTAGATGAGGGTGCCTCGGAGGGTGGTGGTCAGGTTGGTCTGTATCTTGAAGTGAAGGTGTTCCATCAGGTCCGTGGGTCCATCAGTGTAAGAGCTCAGTCGGAGGTTGGATTTGTGAGTGATGGCGATGCCTCCTCCAGAGAGACATGGGTCTGGTACACAAAAAATAGTGGAGTTTTTAGATGGCCCCAGAATGGTAGCTTTGATCCTGCTATATTAGATAATTTGGAAATGATTCTGTTTGGAAGAAAAGCCTGGCCGGCTATGTTTGACTCCTTTCGCCTTTGGCGTAAAGAGCCAAACAGAAAGAAATCAAACAAGCAAAAAAGGATAAGAAAGCACAAGACATGTCAATTTTACAGGCTGCTCAGCAGTTTAAAGACAACGAAGTAGATGATGCGAAGGAGGTATTAGAGAGACAACATCGTATGGCGATAGATAGATGCTCTCCGATGTTGCCTACTTCCTCTTCAGATAAAAGTAAGGAATTAGAAGAAGATTCCTTAATGTCTTGTTTATTGAATTCACCTCCGCCCTATGTTCAGAATGCTAATGCACCTCCGTTACCCCCTCCCGTCGCTCAACATGTGGTTGCTCAAATACCGATTGTCTAGCAACCGGCTCAGCCTCTTAATGCTTCTTTGCCTGCTTCTGCTCCGTCCTCGCAGCTTGTAATTCAGCCCACACCTTCTCCCGCTCCTACTCTTCAGTCTGCTACGTTTCAGTCTCCGTTGCCTTCTACGTCTGTAATACCTCCTATCCTCTCGAGGGATTCTCCTATTTCACAGAGGAGGATAGCAGATGCTGTTTCAAGTTTCTTTTCTCCTTTTGTTAGGTCTATAAAAATGTCTCCAGCTTTCTCTAGACGACAATCTCGTTGTCAACTTCCCCTTGCGGACGAGAAAGTAGTTTTGGGTTCTCTCGCTCGTAAATGGATTCAGCATGGACCAGAATATAGTACTGAAGATATCATGAGTTGCTTTCATCAATGGGGGGAGCCCACGCAGAGATACGTTTTCAACATTATGTGTCAAACTCTTATTAGAGGTTGGGAATATATGGAGTTAGATACAGTTCCTTCTGAACTACTGAAATTACAAGCTGATTTTGATAAGGGTTTTATTGTAGTACATCGAGTGGAAGAGGCAGTGAATAGACTCATTGAGTTTCGAACAATGTTTTTGTCCCTGTCTTTTTCCGAGGCTGATCCCGCCAATAAACAAGGTAGCAAGAATTATCCGATGCCTGAAGTTCCTCCCCTATGGAGAGAAGCGGTGCTTGGTCCACCTGCTGTCCCTGCTCATTTCCAGCGTAAATGGGTTCACGAACCTTGGAAAAGGTCTGAAGTATTGGCGCTTAAGCAAACTCTTCCCGACCCCCGTAAAAATCTTGCTGGATATTACAAAGAATTGTCCCAAACAGTTGACGCTTGCATTATGAATTTGGCCGACATTGATATGTTATTTGGAAATGTTGTTCCGCAAGGTATATGGGCACGGATTCGAAGGGAAAATCATTTGGCTGAATTGGATGGTGATTGGGCTGCTATTAGAGCTGCGGATGCGAATCAGGTGGGTGGTGCAAAACCCGAGGATTTGATTACGGCTCTTCCAGGTAGAATAATTGAATTGATGAAGACAATGATGCCTGCGGTACGAGTAAATTGGGATAAGCTGGCCGCATGCAAGCAAAAGAAAGATGAAAGCGTCTCGGATTTCTTCACCCGCTTTGAAGAAACGTTTATAGACCATAGTGGTCAGGATTTGAGTGTAGAGGGTGGTCAGCGATTGTTTGTGGACAAGTTTGTATATAATTTGCTTCCCGAGTTATCGAATAAACTAAAGAGTTCTGAAAGTGCATGGGCTGTCTCTTCTCCTGCTAAAATATTGGCTACTGCACAGTATTTCGAGAATAGGGATAAGGAGGAGAAGGAGAAGCAAGAGAAGAAAAATAAGGATTTGAAAACAAAAGTTCTTTTACAGCAGGCGTATCCGCCTCGCTCGAATCAGCATCAGCAAAACTCTCAGTTTCAGCAGCCTCCACAGTTTCAGAGACTGTTACAGAAGCCTGAGTATTTCACGCCGCAACCTTTATTAGGTCCTAATCAATGTGCATATTGTAGGGAAGAAGGACATTTCAAGAATAGTTGTCCGGTCTTATTACAGCGTAATAACGGGATGTCTGTTCCCGAGGTCGTGGTAATTTTCAGACAGGATCTAGAGGTAGAGGACCAAGTGCGTCCTCTCAGGAGCAGCGTTCTCTTACCCCATCTACTTCGAATTACTTTGATCAGCAGACAGTTCCGTCTACGCAGTATTACAATGATGATTACTACATTGAAGAGAGGGCAGACAATTTTCAGACTGAATAGGACAGCCATGGACGAAGTGAGGGAGTTGTGTCGATTCCAGTAGATCAAAATGGGCCTATGTCACTGTCAATACAATGGGTGTTTCAGAACCATTTCTTTTGGATACTGGTGCGATGAGAAGTTCTATCATTCATTCTAAACTCCCTGGGGCACCTTTGTCTGGCTTAATGAATACCTCTGTGGGATTTTCTGGTGCTCCAGTCCGTAATCCGGTTTCTTGCCCCCTGCCTGTCTCGATTGGTCCTTATGATTTGGAAGCTCCACTTATCCTAACAACTGGTTGTGGTGAGAATTTACTGGGTTTCGATCTGTTGAAAAGACTGCATGCAACATTGTATTGTTCTCCTTCTGGTGTGCATCTTACATTGGGAAAAAGATTGATGTCCCCCATGTATTTATCACAGGACCAGTTTTCACCTGAGTTACTTTCTCTCCCAGAAAGCCTTTGGGCCACGGGCCCGAATGACGTGGGTCATCTTGCGATCCCACCGTATGTTTTCACAGTTAAAGATAATGTTAGAATGCCACGCATTCCTCAATATCGTATTTCTAGTGACGGAGAGAGAGCACTGTTGGCTATTGTTGATGATTTTATTCAGAAAGGTGTGATTGAAGAGACCAGAGGCAATGTTTGTAACAGTCCTGTTCTTCCAATCCTTAAGAGGATGGATCCTTCACAGCCTCCTGTCTATAGATTTGTTATTGACCTAAGGGAAGTCAATAAAATAGTGGTACCACTGTTCCCTGTTGTTCCGGACAATACAGCTTTAGTGATAATGATTCCTGCTTCGGCGGCTTGGTTTTCGGTGATAGACCTTAAGAACGCTTTTTTTAGCATTCCTATTGCTGAAGAAAGTAGGGATATCTTTGGTTTCTCTTTGGGTGGCCGAAGTTTCCGATTTAAAAGAGCTTCTCAAGGCTATTGTGAAAGTCCCTCTATTTATAGCAAAGCTCTTAAATGTCAACTTGATACTTTCTCTTTGCCTCCAGGTGCTACGCTAGTTCAGTATGTGGAGGATTTACTGGTGGCTGCTGATACGGAAGATGTGTGTAGGGATGTGACTGTTGCGTTGTTGCATTATTTGGCTGTTTTGAATCATAAAGTATCGCCCTCCAAGTTGCAGTATGTCCGACAAGAAGTGACCTATTTAGGTCATCTCTTGTCGAAGGAGGGAAGGCAATTGACCCCAGAACGTATTCATGCTATTTCACAGATGTCTGTACCGACCACATAGAGAGAAGTGCTTGCCTTTTTGGGTATCACTTCCTACTGTAGACAATGGATTCCCAATTTTTCACTTTTGGCGAAACCATTGGTGGCATTAACGTTGAAAGATACTCCCCATCCGCTCCCTTGGACGGATGAATGTCAAAAAAGTTTTGTTGATTTACGTACCGCCCTGTGTTCCGCTCCAGTGTTGGGCACCCCAGATTATAGCAAGAACTTTACATTGTATGTTCACGAGAGAGAAGGTTGCGAGTTGTCAGTCTTGACACAGCAATTCAGAGATAAGCAAAGGCCATGTGCCTATTTCTCTGCTACACTAGACCCAGTAGCTAAACCTTTGCCCAGTTGTCTCAGAGCTACGGTAGCTGCCGCAATTTCTATTAGACAGTCTGCCGGATTAGTATTGGATAACACACTTATTGTTATGGATACTTTACTAAATAGAACCAAGACGCAGCATCTCACGAGTGCTCGTTTGTCTGGTTACGAGCTGACACTTCTAGCGGGCCATATACATATCAAAAGATGTAACACGTTAAATCCAGCTACACTGTTGCCACTCCCAGATGAGAAAGACGAACAGGAAAAGCATGATTGTTTTCTTCGAACAGAAGAAGAAACGAAGGGAAGGATTGATTTAAAAGACACTCCACTCAACGACCCGGATGGGATCCTATGGGTGGACGGTTCTTGTTTTAAGCTTCCAAATGGAGAAACCACATCTGCCTATGCTTCACCACCGTATGCACAATTGTTGAGACGGCACGTATTGGACATAATTCAGCCCAAGCAGCTGAATTTATAGCTTTGACTAGAGCGTGTGTGCTGTCGAAGGGAAAGAGAGTGAATGTGTACACGATAGTCAGTACGCCTTCGGTGTTGCGCATAGTTTCGCAAAGCTGTGGAGGGAGAGAGGATTCTTTACCTCCCACGGGACAAAGATTCAGCATGGTCAGTTAGTGACTGATCTTCTTGAGTCACTTACCTTACCTGCACAGATAGCGATCATAAAGTGCAGTGCACATAAGAAAGTCACAGATGATGTGGGCCGTGAAAATGCGTGTACAGACGAGGTAGCGAAAACTACAGCTAGAAACACCACTAGTCGAGTGTATGTGGCAGGTCCTGCAAACTGGGTGAGGGAAATTGGAATGTGTGAAGACATGATTGAGAGTGTGAAAACGATTCAGGGAGAGGCTACTGAGAAAGAATTGAGTACGTGGAAAGAAAGGACAGGAATGTTAGATTCAACGGGTTTTTGCACAGAGTTGTCGGAACATCAGTGATGGTTGTTACCGGACGCTTATGTGTTGCCGGTTGTGACTATGGCAAATGGTCCAGCTCACATTAGTGCAAAAGGCATATGTAAGCTCTTGGCTCCGGTATGGCAGAATGAAGGAATCCCGAAATGTGCAGAAAATGTGGTTAAGCATTGCATTGTTTGTTTAATGCATAACCCAGGAAAGGGCACCCCAACCCCAGCAGGTCATTTTGCTCCCCCGTCATATCCCCTTGAAGTGTTGCAGATCGATTACATTCACATGGATCGCTGCAACAACCTCAAGTATGTTCTGGTGGTGGTATGTGCCTTTTCCCATTGGATTGAGGCCTACCCCTTGAAAGATAACACTGCTTTTTCAACTGCTAAAATATTGATTAAGGAATTATTTCCTAGATTTGGTTTGCCGCGCATTGTCTGGAGTGACAATGGAAGTGAATTTGTGGGCCAGATTATGCAGAAAGTGTGTTCTGGTTTTGGTATTAGACAAAAATTCCATGCGGCAAACCATCCACAGTCAGCGGGTTTGGTTGAGTGTTACAATGGTACACTCAAGCTTAAGCTGGCGAAGATTCAAGCCAGTACAGGTCTTGCATGGCCTGATGCTTTGCCCCCAGCTCTTTTGTCAACCAGAACTACTGTGCACTCTCGTATGGGACTTAGCCCATATGAGGTAGTATTTGGACGCCCAGCTAATGTTTGGGGCGTCCCCCGCCCCAAAAGATACTCAGATATACCATACCCTCTGTTAATTGATTATTTACATGATTTGACTACTAAATTAAGTGTTATTCGTCAACAGGTACAAAGTGTTCTGCAGGAGGCCTCCACAGACCCAGGTCACACCATCTTGCCCGGTGACTGGGTCTGCGTCAAAAATTTTCAACGGACTAAGAATTTGGAGCCTCGCTGGTCTACGCCCACGCAAGTTCTGCTCGTCACTCGCACGGCTGTGAAAGTGGTTGGCAAGCGTAACTGGGTGCATGGAGTGCACTGTAAAAAGATGCCACTTCCATTACCCTTTGATCAGTGGATTCGCAGTGGTGTAAGGGAATCGGACACTGCAGCGGTTCCTTGTTTTGTTCCTTTTAGTGATGCTCAGATTTATGGGACTCAGTCTGAAAAAGCAGATGATGATATTCTTCATGCTGCTGTGCCTGTACATCGTCGAATAGACACCACCAACCCAGAAACTCTGTTCAAGGATCAGACCGTGCAGAGCAAAAAACGTTACAACTTAAGACCAAGAGCCAATGAATAGAACTGAATATTTTTTCTTGAACACTTTTTTATTATTTAAAGACATTCCTTTTTGGGTCCTTTTTGTCCCTTTTTAGTATGATATTAGTATTAGATGTGCCATCTATCTCCGTCGTGGGGTCACGGTAGGAGACTCAGACTGTAACCTGATTTTGTTCTTTTAGTAAGTGGCTAGTGCCTCAGGATATACAGAAGTGACTAGCTGAGTGATTAAGGAAGAGTGCCGTGAGCGACATTTTTTTTTAGATAAAGATGGATGGTACAACAATTGTAGGTAGGGAAAATAGGAAACAGGAAATGAGATCAAAATATTGTAAATTACTGCGTAGTCGATTTGGCATAACTTTGTGTGTTCTTATGTTTTTGTGTATTTTATTAGCTTGCACAGGTTGGATCGTGCATGTCTTGCAATCAAGAAATGTTGCTAATTCTACGACTTCTTTGCCTTCTCGTCTTTCTGACTTTTCACACAAAATGCATACTCTACCCCCCCATGAACAGATAAGGAGAGCCGAGTATATGAATAATACGTTTATTCAGTTCTTGCACCAACATCAGTTGGCCATTTATATGATTGATTGTTGGGTGTGCGGACTCATGCCACACAATACACAAAAGGGAATGCCATATTTGGTTCTTCCTTTCTCATACGAAGGTTCAGCTTGGGCCTATTTGACAATGTTTTCAGCCGCATACCACAACAGACTTAGAAGCCCTGTGAGAACTTCTGGGAATGGACTAGATTTTAGCCACAGCTCCTTGATTAAAGGTATAGTGGTAATGGCCAAGATTATAGAGAAGAGTAAGATTCCATTAGATGAGAAGAAAGCTTATGATGGATGGAATGTTACCCACTATGTCTCTATTCTTGGTGAGAAAACTAAAAAGGGTGAGTCTTCCCCAGTGTGGACTGTGCCCCATAAAGGTAATTTTTGTCTCCAAATCAACAGCAAGAAAGCCGACGTCAATCAGAAATGTACATACACATACATTTTCTCGTCCCTTGATTTCCCTCAGTTAGTTCCGTCTCAAGGAACATATTTTGTTTGTAACGATCGAGCTTATACTTGGCTACCTTCCAACTTTTCGGGAACCTGTTACATAGCTTTCTTCCTTCCCCCTATATATACTGCTTTGTCAGACCATCACAGAGTTAGACATAGCAGGGGTGTATTTGATGCCAAAGACACGGCAGAACAAGAGGGAGGAGATTTCCTTAAAGGATTCCTTCCCTTTTGGGGCCCGATGGTCAACAGCAGACACATCAGGCAATTGGTTCGAGTGGTTGAGACCACTATTAATGTTACTGCAGGTGCGATAGGTAACATTACAGCAGTACTTCAAGCTGATCGTCTTATGACGCTGCAAAATCGAATTGCGCTAGATGTGATCTTAGCAGACCGAGGAGGTGTCTGTAGATTGATCGGATCTAGTTGCTGCATTTATATTCCAGATGACGCTCCGGCAGTATACCAAGCCATTTCCAAATTGCATACTGTCTCCGAGTCAATTCATCAGGACGAAGGAGATTGGTCTTTTATGGGATGGTTTTGGGGAATATTGTCAACTTGGGGATGAAAGATCTTAACGTTCCTTGGAGCAATTTTAGCCATCATATTCTCTTGTTGCCTATGCATTCAGTGAGGTCCTGCAGTCTGTGGCCTGTTGGCTACTTTATGTGTTCCACGATCTGCTGCTCAGAAGACAGAGAGTATTAGAATGATGGTGCAGCAACAGCTTGAAGATCTCATGAACATCAGTGTTGATTCTGACTCAGATTAGCATGAGTTGGTTTGTTTTTGCCTGAATAATGGCAAAAGGAGGCTCTGAGGTTCTATAAATTACGAATTTGTTCGTGCTCAGCCTCCATTTTGTGATCGCCACCATTTTATGTTGCCCTCACTCAGGCAGCTCGGTGAACGCAATGTTTTTGTTGTTTCTGCTTTGCGTGTAAGGTGGCTTCCTCGCCTATGTTTACTAACAAGTGTCAGGGTCTGGCCGAGGACACTAATTCCTGTCTGAGCTGATTAATCCCCGTTCGGACTATGTGTCATTTCAAACCAGCAGGCATACCCAGAAGCAGAGGTCAGACCCGGGACAAGGGTTCAATTCCCGACGCGGCAGGGTCTTTAGCTCAAATGTCCATGGACTCGATAATTCTCGCTTCGGTGCCTGACCTAATCATGGGTTCACACTCTGCAACTCTGGGCATTAAGCTTGCTTAATCTCCACAACGGCCCCCCCGCGGCGGGATGCCTGGCTTTCACCTTGGGGATGCCCTGTAGGGGCTATCTCACAGGGAAAAGCCAGGACGGGTTCCCAAGGCAAGCGCGGAGATACCCCTTCGGGGGTCGATTCTGGCGCTATATAAGAAACATAATAATAATAATAATAATGACCATTGTTTCCTTTAAGTTATCTTATCTGCTGTCCTTCGCTACATGTCTCATGCATTCTCCTGTTTCACGACTGACCTTCTACAACATGCAGCTGTGTTTTCTCTGCTTGTAAATCAAATTGTGTGGATTCATTTGTGATTTACTTAAGGGGTCGAATGACAAACAGAACCGGGAACTTGAGTTGCTTTGGTCTATAAACATTGTCTATAACGTTTACCTATAGCTCATGCTCTTGTGTGATTGCATTTTGCATTGTATTGTATCGTATATAAACCTGTGCACCACGGAGTTAAGTGGCAGTCTCTTTTGAACCTCGTTGTACCGATGACTTCTAAGACCACTGTACTAGCTGCAGCTAATAAATACCATCTTCTACGCCAGACGAAGAGTCTGTGTCTCTGTTTTTGACAAGGCAGGTGAATCCCGGGTATTTCAGGCATACCCTGCGCCGCGGGGCCTTAAGGCTGCGGTTCTCCAGTAGTCGTAGCCTTGTAGTTGGAGTATCCATTTTTCTATCCCTGGGGGGGGGGGGGCTTCGAGGCGGACCCTTGGAAGATGGGAATTAGAGGCTTGTGGTCGGTGGACACTGTGAATGGGTGCCCATATACGTAGATATGAAAGTGCCGACAGGCCCAATGCATGGCTATCGCCTCTATTTCAATCTGTGAGTAGCCCTGCTCGGTGTCCGTCAGGGACTGGGTCGCATAGGCTACGGGGGCCCATTCTTTGTTGCGTTGCTGTTGGGTGAGCACAGCGCCTAGGCCGTAGGGACTGGCATCTACAGCAATGTTGGTGGGCCGTACTGGGTCAAAATACACAGCTTAGTGTCTGTCGAGAGGGCTGCTTTGGTGTCCCTGAAGGCTTGTTCTTGGTCAGGTCCCCATTGCCATGATTTTGCAGCTTTCATCACTTCTCAGAGTGGTTTTATGACGTTGGTCAAATCGGGGATGAAGCGGCCACAGAAATTGACCATCCCCAGGAAACTTTGAATGTCTGATATGTTAGTGGGAGCCGGGGTGTCTTGAATGTCGCAGACTTTGTCCGGGTCGGGGGCTACTCTTTTGTCTGAGAACGTGTACCCAAAGAAACTGATTTTCTTTTGTAGGAACTGACACTTCTCCCTATGCAGGGTGAGGCCGGCGTCTCGGATCCATTAAAACACATTGCAAAGCCTTCTATGGTGATCTTCTAGTGAAGTAGCATAGACCAGGATGTCTTCGCTGATCTTTAGGACTCCTGGGAGCCCGCTCAGGGCCTCTCTAATGGTGTTCTGAAACACCTCGGTGGCACTTGAAATCCTGAAGTTCAGCCTTTTGTATCTTCTCAGACCTTCATGGGTAAAGAAGGTGGTTATGTATATGGATTAGGGATGTAGGAGCAACTGGTGGTATCCTGATCGTAAGTGTATTTTTGAGAACCAGACAGCACCATTTAACTCACTGAGGATGTTGTCTATGGTGGGGGTTAAGTGGCGTTCCCTCTTGATGGCCACATTTGGCAGGCGCATGTCTATGCAGATGCGCACTTGGCCTGATTGCTTCGGCTTTCTGCCCACTACGATTGGAGATACCCAGGGAGTGGGCCCGCTGACCTTTTCTATAATGCTTTGCCGTTCCAGCGCCTCTAGTTCCTCTTCCATTTTTTGCCTTAGGTGGAAAGCTATGTGTCTGTGTCTCAGCGCCATTGGTTGGCCTGATTGGTCGATGTGGAGGGAGACCTCTTTACCCTTTAGAGACCCTATCCCTTGCAAGACGTCGTCAAACTCTTCCAAGATGGCCGCCAACTCTTCTTCTCGGATAGCGAGGGCGAAGGAGATTAGTCGCAGCTCTTCCTCTGCGTAGCCACTGACCAGCATGCCGCTTCCCTCTTCTGTCACGTATACCATGGTGGGGATGCTCAGACCTTGATGTCAAAGTTCAGTTTTGTAGCATCCCATCAGTGGGATGGGCGTCTCCTGCCCATACGCAAACACGCAGATTTTGGCTTCTCTTAGCTGTGGGCGTGGATTGAGGCTCTGTAAGCGTTTGTGGCCATTAGCTCTCTGGACAAGCCGGTGTCTACGGTGGCTCGCACTTCTTGGCCGTGGATCCTTATGCGGCATCTTGGAAGTTTGCACCTTTTCTTCTACATGTGGTCTACTGCGAGTAGGTAGTGGACAGAGTAGTCTCTGTCCACTACCTGCATACGTCCGTGAAGTGGTTTACCATGGCGCAGGCAGTACATTTTTATCCTTTAGCTGGGCAGTCCTGCATGCGGTGGGGCATGCCTCTGCAATATCCACATTCCTTTATTTTGCTTTGTGTGCGTTTGCCAGGTGATCGACTGGATTTGGCTTTCACCAAGTTCGCTTGCTCAACCTTTATGGGGCGGTGGAGTGCAGCTTCTATGTGCGATGCCCGGGCCTTTGATAACTCCTTCAAAATTCCCAGTGTGAAAATGTCAGATAAGGATTTGCTGGACTCCTGGAGAATGGTTTCTCTTAGCTTCTAGGAAAAGCAGCCTTGGATGATTTGGGCTCTGATTTCTTCTTGTTCATCCTGGAAACCGCACAAGCTGGCCAGTTCCTTCAGGTGACCATGGAATGTGTCTAACGCTTCCTCCTCTTCTTGTTTAGCTTGGCGGAAGATGACTCACTCATAGTCCTTGTTCGCCATAGGCTCGAAGTGTGCCTCTAGGGTGTTCAACAACGTCACATACGTCTTGGGTGTGGCCTCCACCATAGTCTTGCAGATGCAATGAATGTCCTTATGTCCTCGGTATAGGAGTAGAGCTCTGTGCCGTTCGCGGGTGATGCCTGCCCCTTCGAAGTAGAGCTGAAGGCTTTCTGTCCAGTCCTTCCATTTCGGGCGAGCGACGAGTGTGCGCCATCTACCGCAAAGGGTTTGATCGCCGGGATTGCCGCCATCAGGACGTTGCTGGAGTACACCACGCAGAACAAGGACTGCCACACCACAGCAGAAACAGCAGACACCTGACTGAGGGCAAATATGACCGGATAGCGCGCAGGCCAGACCTCTCAGTCAATACCTGTCAGTGCAGGCTGTGGACGTCCATCAGGGGCAGCGGGGGATCTGTAGCCACTTGGCAGGGGTGCCCCTTGGGCTGGGCAGGCACAGGTGGAGCGAAGTGGGGGTGGAAGAACCTCAGGGCCGGCCCCAGGAGGCATGTGGAGGCTTGGCACACTTCACTTCGCGATAGCGTGTGAATGTTACCGCCTTCGGCGCCAGTGTGATAACGCTCAGCTGGGGGGCTACGCGTGCGCACTGCGAGCGCTAATTAAATGAGGGACACAAGCGTTATGATTCTCAACGCGGTCCCGACTACCGCCGCCGGGCCCCGCCTTCTTTATTTATCCAGTCGCATTACGTCATGCCCCTGTGCGTACCGTGCGGCTCAGTGCGGCAGTGGACTAAAACACCACCCCGCACTGAGAACACTACACTAGTGGCTTTGCCAATGCAGGTTGCTATTGTTGCACCACATAGAAACATTAAAAAATAACTTAAGCAGAAGAAAGAGCGGCACAATTACATGACCACTGATGCTGATTGTCTCACTATGTAGGCATGTACGTGCATTACCACACATGTTCGCACCTACAGAATGATTTGAGCACCAAAAATGTAAAATACGAATAAAAACGTATTGCACAATGGGGGAACGACGGAGGAGCTTATGGGGTAGAGGGGGAGGGAGAAGGGGAAGAGCAGCACATGAAGACGATAGCAACACTTCCCTCCTTCCTGAGGGACCGCACCCAGGCAGTTCGCCTGGGTGACTTTACTGCGGACTTTCGGAAAGTTCAGTGCGGGGTTCCCCAAGGCTCCTCCCTTTCCCCTCTTTTTTTTAATCTTTATATCGCCCCTCTTATCTTTTCACTGCAGCAAATTGAGGTCGCCGTATTTAATTATGCGGACGACCTCCAGCTCGTCTTCAATCTGTCCTCTTCTCCCACTTCTGTTCTTAATTTCAAATCTATCATGATCCATATCCAGGACTGGATGAACCACAACCATCTGAAACTCAACCCAGACAAGACCGAGCTGGTGTTGACGGGTGGTTCATCCAGCCCCTGGTCTTCTTTATTTTGGCCCCCCTCCCTAGGCTCTCCACCTGTTCCCTCTACCTCAGTCAAAACATTAGGCATTAAACTCAACTCTCAACTCACCCTTCACTCCCAGGTTAGTTCTGTGGTTTCTTCCTCCTTTCTTTCACTGCGCACTATACGCAAGGTGTCCCGTTTTTTTTCCTTTGATGCTTTGAAATTGATCACCCTGGCTATGGTCGTCTCCCGCCTGGATTATGGCAATGCCCTATATGCAGGTATACCTGCATATAGTCTACGGCGTCTGCAGCAGATCCAAAACCAGGCGGCACGCCTGGTGTTCAAGCTCCCAAAGTCTCACCACATCACTCCCCTCCTAAAGTCTTTACATTGGCTCCCTGTTCACGCCCGTGTCCAGTTTAAGCTCGCTTCCATCACCTTTCAAGCACGACTGGGCACGGCACCGGCTTTCATCTCATCTGAGATCACCCCCTATGTTCCCTCCAGGGAACTGCGTTCTTCTACTCAGTCCCTTCTCACAGTCCCACGGTTCCGGAGAAAGAAATGGGGAGGCTCAAATTTGCGACCCTTGCCCCGCTCCTCTGGAACTCCCTGCCTCTTGAGCTCAGAGCCTTAACCCTGTATCCACAATTCCGGAAGCAGCTCAAAGCTCATCTGTTCACCAAATCCTTCAATTAGTCCATTAGCAGTTTGTTTTTCCTTTACTCAGCTCCAGCTCTTTCGCCCAGACCTCTGTTAGTTGTAGCGCCATGAAACCGCTGGTGTACGTGCGCTTTATAAATAATTTGATGGAAAGAACTCCAGAGTTCAGAAGGGTGGTTTTAGAATTGGGCAAGCGAAAAAGTACAGTAAAGGGAAAGCGAGCACAACACAAAGGAGAGAGTAAAACAGAAGCTGGGGAGAATCGTACAAGGGAGAGAGCAACATGGAGCATGGGGGCAGGTATTTTGCGGGTGGAGAAGCACACAAAAGAGACAGCTTGGAAATACATGCGCTCACATTGAGGGGCATATTTACAAGAACAGGCACATCCCTGCATATCGGCAGGGATGCGCCAGTTATTGTGCGTCAAGGCTCCGCCATCATGTATGCGCCGCATTTACAATGCGGCCCACCATGGGGCAAAAACGGCACAGATGCGTGACGCATCTCTGCGCAAAAGTGGTGCATTGCTGGAGTTGCGTCGCAAGCGCGACGCGGCTCCGGAATGCTCTGAGGGCCCTATCCAGTTAATGCTGCGTCAATCCTTACGCCTGCTTCAGGCAGGTGCAGGGTTTTGACGCAGCATGGGCCTAAAAGTGACTGAGTGAAATCTTGTAGATTTCATTCAGCCACTTTTAGGGGGCGTTCCTGCGCCGGAGCGCACCCCCCCCTGCCCAGGAACGCCTACATGTGGCGCAGGGCTTTACAACGTGACGCATCTCCCAGATGCGTCACGTTGTAAGTACCCCGCACCATGGCGCAGCACTTGCGCCGCCGCTGCGTCACAAAAGTGACACAACGGCGGCGTAAATAAGGCTCAAGGGGCTTGTAAATCTGCCCCCTAGTGCTTAACAAAAACTAAAAAAATAGTTTCTTAAAAGTGGGCAATGGATGGATACAAGTCAGCCAATCAAAAGGATAGTAAATAGGGTATGTTCCTGAGGATGGACAAACACAAGAAGAAGAAGGCAAATCATCGAATAAGAAGCAAGTAAATGAGAGGGACCATAAAACCAACCAATGATAAGCCATGGGTGGGCTGTAAAGGCACTGAAAGTTTACAAGCGATATTTAGCACCAGGTGAGATGTAAAAAGCCTAAGTACTGAAGTAATGTGCTTCTCATGGAATAATTTGTGATTAACTGTGCTTCTGAATTTTGTATCCGCTGCATGCACTTTCAAATATTTCTTTGAGTAGCAAGATAGATTGCATTGCTACCATCCAGACACAGCGGAACTAGTCTGTTAATCGAATGGATACACCACTATTGTTCAATGAAAGCAAGCACTTTCCTCAGGGCCTTAACTGAAGAAAAAATGTGTTCTCCGAGTTGGCAAATTCAGTGACTAGCAGACAATTTGAAGTCCACGTAGTTTCCCAGATTCTGGACTGATTTCGAGGGTAATGGTAGGGGACCCATGATTAGTGGCCAGGCCAGTTTTTCGAAGATGCAAACTTCTTAATTTTAGGCATCTATTATCAAGGGGGTTTATCTCCGCTTTTTTGGCTTTAAAAGCCAAGAAAGCGGAGATAAAATTATCTCCCTATTACCTAGCTGTCGCTAACACCAGTTAGCGACAGCTAGTAGGAGATAGCGACCATCTTGTGCCCCGCTTTGCATGTCAGTGAAATTTATCACTAATGGCATGCAAAGTGGGCGTGCCAAGATGTTAGCGACTGGAAACAGTCGCTAACATCGCTATCTCCTATTACCAACTTTTGGAGATATTCGCGCTAAGCGCGAATATCTCCAAAAGCTAACACCTGCCCCTGAGCTGTTCTTAGCCATGTTATCCAATGGTAGGTGGATAACATGGCTAAGAGCATTAGCTCGGTAATGCATGAATATCGCTGACTTTTCAGCGATATTCATGCATTTCGGCTGATTTTTATCGCTTAGGAGATAAACCTTGATAATAGCAAGGGGGCATATTACCAACAACTAGCGATAAATATCGCTATGTTGGCTTAGCGGCAATATTTTTATCGCCGAGCTGCGGCGATTTTTATCGCTTAGGAACCTTGCTATTATCAAGCTTTATCTCCTAAGCTATAAAAATCGGCCGAAATGCATGAATTTCGCTGAAAAGTCAGCGATATTCATGCATTACCGAGCTAATGCTCTTAGCCATGTTATCCACCTGCCATTGGATAACATGGCTAAGAACAGCACAGGGGCAGGTGTTAGCTTTTGGAGATATTCGGCTTAGCGCGAATATCTCCAAAAGTTGGTAATAGGAGATAGCGATGTTAGCGACTGTTTCCAGTCGCTAACATCTTGGCACGCCAACTTTGCATGTCATTAGTGATAAATTTCACTGACATGCAAAGCGGGGCCCAAGATGGTCGCTATCTCCTACTAGCTGTCGCTAACTGGTGTTAGCGACAGCGAGGTAATAGGGAGATAATTTTATCTCCGCTTTCTTGGCTTTTAAAGCCAAAAATGCGGAGATAAACCCCCTTGATAATAGATGCCAAGGTTCCTAAGCGATAAAAATCGCCGCAGCTCGGCGATAAAAATATTGCCGCTAAGCCAACATAGCGATAATTATCGCTAGTTGTTGGTAATATGCCCCCTTGAGTTTAAGAATGTTCGATGCCCAATTAAATGTGAAGGAAGTTTACATTTAAAAAGAGCTGTCATAGTGGTAAGGCAAATGGGGACTTAGGAAGTGCTCAATGTTGATCAGGGGAAAGAAATATGCCATGGACACAGGAATTCTGGTCTGTCCCCTGCCCTTGGGAGGACTGCTAAATTATACAATTATTTAAAGAACACATGCAGTCTAGTGCCTTCTTTTCTGCTTGCAATTAAACATAGGAAATTTCGACCATTGTTTCTACCTTCTATCCGGAGACGTCTCTCTCTGCCTTAGTTTTTGAATTGCTCATCCACTGCGCGTTTTTTTTTTTAAAAGAACACTAATGTGGGATTGTGTGAGTCATGCTCTCTTCTGAACCGCTGCCAATAAAACTGTCAACATGTTAAAATAAAATAGATTTATAGAGCAGACAGCAGTCAGAACCTAAAAATGGAAGGTCTGCTTCTGTTTGGATGTAGCCAAGTAGTGAATGGAAAGCTACATCCGTTGCTGAATGTTTCTTGACCTTCCTCTTGACTCAGAGCACAGTAGGTGGATAATTGTTGTTCTGCTTTAAATGCCTGATGTGTTTGTTGGGTTTGTGTTTTCTGGACAGGATGGCCAGTGGGCAGTGTTGGCAAAGGCTAAAACAAGAAGCATCTAAATCAGGTAGTTTATTTTTCTTCTGTAAGCAGTTGACCACTCAGCATAAGAACTATACAAACGGACTCGAGGGCTCATGGTGGATTCATGCAGTGTGATGCATGTGTGCAATACGTACACTCTACTCTTGAACTGTCTGAATTATGTGCCTGTTATGTTTGCTGGTTACGTGGTTAGGTCAAATTAGAGAGCTTTAGAAGAGTCAGGCTGTGTATGAAATATTATTAATTCAGAAAGCCAGAAACACTGTTTCACATTGTAACTCACATCTAATTCGATAACTCCAAAATGTTGTTTCAAATCTTACCAACTCCAGTAAACAGGGGCACAACATTGCCACCCATGGTCATCTGATCCCAATGCCGAGGCAGTGATAACCCCTGCAGCAATACACTGCATTGTGGCCAAGTAGGACGCCTGAATAAAACTGATCATGCAATACACAAGCTCATAAAATCAGATATGTACCACAGTGACTAGCCACATGTAACAGACTTAATTGGTCAGGGCATGGTGCTTGTAACACCTAGGTACTTGCAATGCCTGACTTGCCAAGTTACTGTGCATGCACTACCTGACATTCAGCAATTGCTGAAATAAAAAGCATATATGTTTGACACCACTCCATGTTAGATGCGGGGTAACTCAATACGGTATACCTGATGGGTTAAATTACATAAAGTAGAAGAGACCTGTGGGAAGTCTCACACTGAGTGCCCAGGGGTCAAACAGGCATGTGCAGCAGCTTTATGTGCCACCGGGGTCTTGGGAGCACTTTAGTATTAGACAGTGCTCCAGATGCTTGTGAAACCCCTTCTGTCATGCAGATTGGGCAAGCACTTGGGGGCAGATTTACAAGCCCCATGCGCCAAATTCACGCCACCGTTGCGTCACTTCCGTGACGCAGCGGCGGCGTAAACCAAGCACCACGTTGCGCCTTATTTACAACGTGACGCATCTAGGGAGATGAGTTATGTTGTAGAACCTGCATTAAGTTTCATGTGGGCGTTCCGGCGCAGGGTGGGCGTCCCGGCGCAGGAACGTCTCGTAAAAGTGACGCAGTGAAATCTACAAGATTTCACTAAGTCACTTTTACATCCATGCTGCATCAAAACCCTGCGCCTGCTTGAAGCAGGTGTAAGGAGTGATGTAGCATGCTAGGCCTAGGGCGCCCCTGAGCATTGCTGGAGCTGCGTTGCTCTTGCGACACGACTCCAGCAATGCAACACCCTTACGCCACAAGATGCACTACGGTGCGCCGCATTGTAAATACGACGCATTCGTGGTGGCGCAGGGAGGGAATTGCGTGTCACATCTGTCCTGGCACATTCCTGCTGATTTGCAGAGATGCACCAGAACTCGTAAATCTGCCCCTATGTGTGTGCCTGCACAACTTTAAAGGGTGGTTCCCTTATTTGCAGGGTGCGCTTGTGCCGTATTATAGATGCTACAAGCAACATAGAAGCTTAGCAACAGGGGATGTCCCCAAAGCAAGAACATACGATGTTCCATTGGAGTTTGGAAACCTGACCACATCCCCGCAAGTTGGGGGTCTGGGGGTAAGTGACCTGCACAATGACCAGGAAGTCTCTGCAGAGTCTCAGGATACATAGAGTTTCTCGTTCAAAACCCCAAATGATTTAGATCATTATACGCAGCATTTACTCCAAGAGAGAAAAATTGAAAGGTAACAACGTCTGGTGGTCCCACATAGACAAAATAGAACCACCCTGAAGATCTCTACCCTATATTTCTCCATTATTTCCCGACTTTGCATGCGTGCGGCACTGCGCAGCACACATACAGAGTAGGAAAAGCTTTGAAGTGTGTCTAGACATTGGGGCCTGATATAGAACTTGGAACCAGTTGCTCAGTCACAACGGTGACGGATATCTCATCCACTGAAATATATATCTCATTACATCCTATGGGATTTATATTTCGGCGGGCAGGATATCCGTCACTGTTGTGGGAGAATAACCCGTCCGCCGAGTTATAAATCAGGCCCATAATATTTTTTACAGGAAGGGTATATTTCCTGTACAAATCCTTTGCTAGACTCGGGCACACAGCCTAGCACTTTGGCTCTCAGGTGTGTGCCTTGCGCACAGCAGCTGAAATCGATGCCAGCGCTATGCAGATGAGAGGAGAGTGCCATATCTCTGTGAATATGGCACTATCTGGCTCTCTCCCTGTCACGCAACACAGCCTCTTTGGGGGCTGTGCTGCATTCTGTGATAGTTTTCAGAATCTGGGCCTGCCACCCAAAAATTCCAGCTCTGGTCAATCACATCTAGGATTCTGTAGAATTCTCTTAATGCCTGCTAAATGATAGAGCTAATGTAAGCCTTTCCCAGTTGAACACGAAATGTACAGGTTAGTAACAAAGTACACCATAGTCTCTCCAGCCACTGAGCCACTTCCCCAGGCTGATGAATTACAGATTGAAGGCAATGTTTAGCTTATTTTCCTACCAAGAGATATTTCCTTGCCATTGGGGATTTTAAGGATGTCAGATAGCTACGTAAAGGGTTTTCATCAGCAGATATCTTTAAGGGGCAGACTTGGCACTAGATAGCAGCCAGTTCTTTATTTTAGCATTTCCAGTTTCTCTCTCATGATGTGGCCTTTGATCGTGTTGGATTTCAAGAGAAGACAAAGTTTTGCAATTCAAGTCAGCCCACCTATTTTTCATGCCTTTTGATGTCTGTAAACCACAAGTACCTACAGGCCACCCAAAACATTCCCAATAGGAGGGACATTTATTTAATCATTTCCAGTTTTTGATATCATAGATTAAGCTCTGAGTGTTACAGAGCTCTTCATATAAAACCAACCTATCAGTTAACAATGTAAAGGTGTAGAATCTCATAAAATACCAAAATCCTGAGGGCCTCATTTATGAGGCTGTGCGTCACTTTTACGCCGCCGGTGCGCCACATTTTGTGACACACCAGTGGCGTAAAAAATGTGCCTTGTTGCGCCATATTTACAAAGTGACGCATATAGGTAGATGCGTCACTTTGTAAACCCTGGTGCCACATTATACCTGCGCCATGCAAGGGGGCGTATTGACGCAAGAAATGGAAATGGAAGTGACGCAGTGAAATCTAAGAGATTTCACTGCGCCACTTCTAGGACAAAAAATGCGTCAAAATCTTACGCCTGCCTCACAGCAGGCGTAAGACTGACACAGGCCCTTTCACATGGGGCTTGCACCATGTGAAAGGACACATTGCTGGAGTGGCGTCACTTTTGTGACACACTCCAGCAATGTGTAACTTTTGCGCTGTACAGATACGTCAGAAATACTGACGTTGTGGTTCTGTGGTTCCGAATTGGGTTCGAAAGTTCCGAAACCCGATTTATAAAGATCGTCGGAAATGGACGATTTTGGTCTCTACAGACCGCAAATGGCGAGTGTAACGTGTCTGAGTGTTTTCGTATGAATCGATATAGGAGAACACTCTGCATTTGAGGATTTAGTCTGACCCTCCGGGTTCCATTTTGTATGGGGCAGCCATTTTGTGTGGTTGCCCTAACATAGGCCCGATGACTGAGGCCGAGAAAGTCCTTGACACGTACGCCTTAGCTGACTTCTGGTTGACCTGGCCGAACTGACTCCTCGCCTGGGGCGAATCCCGCTGAGCCAGTTCCTTGTGCAGCAGCTGGCCTGATAAAGATCAAAGGACAGGACGTGTCAGAGTTTATGGTACACCGTTCCCACCTCTCTATCTCCTTTCCATCTGTTTCTGCCTTTCCTTTACAACATGTTCATCGATCTGGGTTGAAGGGTTTATGATAGGTTTGTCCGGCCTGATCGAACATGAAACCAAACATGTGTGCGATCGTTTTTGGTGGGCTGGACAACGGAAAAGGGGATTATCTTTGCCTGACGTCATTTGCTATTTTTGAAATGCTACGTGGTCATTGGTCAGTTTGTATGCACCAAATGTAAGTTGTAATGTTGCCAGAGGCGTAATTTTCGGCATAAAAGACCGTGTTCCGTTTATCGAAGTGTGCAGTCTCTGACAAACTACCCGTGTGTACTTCGTAGATCTCTGTCCCTGGTTGCAACCAATAAACTTTGGTCTTTGACGTCATCAAGAAGTAACCCGTGTCTCTGTTTGCCAAAACAGGGGAATCCGGGGTCTTTGGGTGTTGCCCTGACACCGCTGGGTTACCGGATTAGTACCGGTTCTGAAAAACCAAGCACCTCAATTGGCGCCCACGTGGGGTGACTTCAGCGGTACCGGTCCAAGCCAGAGGTTCGTGAGAAGCTTTGTGAGAAAATTCTGGAGGAAGGCCAGCCACTTCATCGACCCCTGTATGTCGTCGTAGTCTGAAAGTCTTTGCTGCGAGGTTTCCCGCTTTCCGACGGCTACGAAAGACTGCTGCCCTGACTGTCGCCCTGTTTTGGAGGCCTTGACGTTTGTAGAACAAAACGATTGACGGGTCTTCTGGTGACGCCATCGACATTTCAGTTAAGTATAAACGGAGCGTCTCCTAGTCCTTAGTTTGGTTTGTATCTTTTAGTGGATAGCTTTGATTTGGTACCTGCAGGCCCCAAAGCCAAGGGATTCATGTATTCACGAGATTATCGTTTTAGATTCCCCTTGTTGTTTGAAGATAGACTAGTGAGCAAGATGCCTGGTTTTAGCAGTCTTAGACATTTGTTCAGTTGTGGTACTTTGAGGGATTCCCGGTTAGAGGATTCATGTCCGGTTCCTCCGATCGGAACTCCTACATACGAACTGTATGTGAAACATGGTGTGGGTCCTATTAGCTACAATGAGATTTGGGTAAAATACACGAAGAGTGACGGTGTCCTACAGTGGCCCCGTTACGGTAGTTTCGAGACAGAAATCCTAGATAACCTAGAAGTGAAGTTGTTCAAGAAGAAAGCCCGGCCGGCGATGTTTGACTCTTTCCGCATATGGCGCAAAGAAGCCAAACAGAAAGAAATTAAGTTAGGGAAAAAAAATAGAAAGGGTATGTCAATGGTGCAAGCTGCCGTTGCATACAGAGATAATGAAGAAGAGCAAGAAAATGTAAATGTATAGGCATTTATATAGCGCACTACTTACCCGGAGGGTCCCAAGGCGCTTCGACCGCTGCAAAACCCTTCCTGGCTTCCCTGAGAGATGGTCCCTTAATGGGTATCTCCAGGGTGAGACCAGGCATCCCCGGCGGTCTGGTGGGGCCGTTAGTGAGGATGAGGCAAGCTAATGCCCAGAGTTGCCGAGTGTGATCGCTGATCAGAGTAGGCACCGAGGCGAGAGAATTATCGAGTCCGCTGACCCTGGTCCAGAAACCTGCCGCGCCGGGAATCGAACCCTGGTCCCGGGCCGTCCTCTGCTCTCGGGTCTGCCGCCTCTAACCAGTGAGCCACACTACCTCACCAAGAAAGTGAGCAGATGCTTAGAGTGAAGAAGCTAGCGGTAGACCGATGCTACCCGATATTGCCATCTAAAGAGCAGAAAGATGAGAAGGATCTTACAAAAGATCCCTTAATGTTGCATCTGTTAACTTCACCACCACCTTATGTGCAGAATGCTACGGCACCACCGCCACCGGTTGTGGCTGTGCAAGTGCCGGTTGCTTTGCCTCCTGTTATTCCTCCACAGCCAGCTCCTTCGTTGGCTATTGTTCCCTATGCGCAGCCTCCTCAGGGGTTGCCGACTTTGCCTTTTCCTGCTACTACTGTATCTATGCCTGTTCCGACTATGGATTCTTCTGCTACTGTCTCGTCTCCTCTTGTCCTTCCGACTACTCCTTCTCCTAGACAGCGGATGACTGCTGCCTTTTCTAGTCTTCTAACTCCTTGGTTGGGACAAATGTATATGTCTCCTGCTAGTGAGCGTAGACAGTTGCGTAGTCAACTGCCTGATACAGATGAGCGAGTGGTTTTGGATCATATGGCGCGAAGATGGGTGACGTATAAGTCCCAGTACGATCTCGAGGGTATCATGGATGTTTTCCGACAATGGGAAGCACCAAAGCAAAGTTATGTTTTTGAGCTTATGTGTGCGTTCCTCCATGAACAATGGACGGACGAAGTGGGTAGAGTTCCTGCGGAATTGTTTCGATTGCGGTCCGAGTTTGCTAAAGGGACGATTGTGAGTTTACACGACATCGAGAAAGCGGTGTCGACGTTATTGTCGCTTCGAAGTGATGTTCCTACTGAACGGCTGTTTGAGCCAGATTCGTCAGTTCGGAGACATGCGCGTCAGTATCCGATGCGAGAGGTTCCTCCGGTATGGAGACCTGCTGATCCTAATGCCAATCCACCTGTTGATGCGCACTTTCAGCGAGTGTGGGTTCATGTCCCATGGAAACGTGCAGAAGTTTTAGCGCTTAAACAGACTTTACCTGATCCGCGGAAGAATCCGGCAGGATATTATAAAGAGCTTACGCAGACTGTGAGTTCGTGCGTCATGAATTTGGCGGACATAGACATGTTGTTCGGGAATGTAGTTCCACAGCCCATCTGGAATGTCATTCGACATACGGATCATGATAATGAATTGGGTGATTCGTGGGCGAATCTTGTTGCTGCAAACGATAGACAAGTTGGAGGTGCTAAACCTGACAATATCATTACTGAACTTCCTGGTAGAATAATCACGTTCATGAAGACCTTGATGCCCGAGGTCCGTATTAATTGGGAGAAATTGTCTGCTTGTAAGCAGAAGAAAGATGAGACTGTGTCAGATTTTTTCTCGCGTTTCGAGGAAACGTTTGTAGACCATAGTGGTCAGGATATGGCTACCGAGGGTGGCCAGAGATTATTCGTTGATAAATTTGTGCACAATCTTCTTCCTGAGTTGTGTACTAAGTTGAAGGATTCCGAGAGTGCTTGGCCCGTTTCTACATCGGCGCAGATTCTTGCTACGGCTCAGTACTATGAGAATAGGCGTAAGGAGTTAGAGAAAGCGGATAAGAAGACTAAGGAATTGAAGACTAAAGTTCTTCTACAACAAGCTTATCCACCCGTGTTAATAATCAGCGCGATTATCAGTAGCCTCAACAGTATTCGAGGAACTCGCAACGAGACGAGACTCCTCAACAGCGTATTTAGTATGGGCCTAATCACTGTGCGTATTGTAGAGAAGAGGGTCATTATAAGAATAGTTGTCCAGTTTTGTTGCAACGTGCAAATAGTGCTCCTGGTGTGAGAGGTAGAGGTGCTCAACAAACGCCTAGAGGTAGAGGTCGCGGACAGAACGCGCGCCCTTTGCCTCCGCAGAATTCAATGAATAGCTTTGACCAACAGCAGAATTCGTCTGGTAGGTCTACACAGTACTACGTGGATGATTATTATGTTGAAGGTGATGAAGCGCAAGGCAATGATTGCTAGGACAGCCATGGACAAAGAGAGGGAGTTGTTTCGATTAAAGTAGATCAGAGTGGACCCTACGTGGAAGTGATTGCATTAGGTGTGTCAGAGCCTTTTCTGCTAGACACTGGTGCTACGAAGAGTTCTATTATGTGTTCTAAGCTCCCTGGCGCACCTTTGTCTGGCTTTAATAATGTTTCTATAGGTTTTTCTGGCGCCCCCGTTACGAATCCGATGTTTGTTCCATTGCCTCTTTCTGTTGGTCCTCGTAGGTTTGAAGCACCCCTTCTTTTGACTACAGGTTGTAATGAGAACTTGCTAGGCCTTGATTTGTTGAAGAGATTGTATGCGACTTTGTAATGTTTGGGAGTACATCTTACTTTGGGTAAGAATGTGATCTCTCCCATATATCGAAGGATTGTCTCCCACCTGAATTGTCTTCGTTACCAGATTCATTGTGGGCTGCGGGTCCGAATGATGTGGGCCTGTTAGATATTCCCCCATATGTTGTGATGTTGAAGGCGAATGCTAAGTTACCGCGCATTCCACAATATCGTATTTCAAGTGATGGTGAGCGTGCACTTTTGGCGATCATTTATGATCTGATTGACAAAGGTGTTGTTGAAGAGACTCGAGGTAATGTGTGTAATAGTCCGGTTTTGCCTGTCTTGAAGAGAACTGATCCTTCACAGCCTCCTGTGTATAGATTTGTTATCGACCTCCGTGAAGTGAACAAAATTGTTGTTCCACAATTTCCTGTTGTGCCTGACATTACTGCATTATTGACATTGATTCCAGCTTCTGCCACTTGGTTTTCGGTAATTGACTTGAAGAATGCTTTCTTCAGCATTCCGATTGCTATGGAGAGTAGAGATATTTTTGGATTCTCTTTAGGAGGGCGAAGTTTCCGCTTTAAACGCGCTCCTCAAGGCTATTGCGAGAGTCCATCTATCTACAGTCAAGCTCTGAAGACACAACTTGACTCGTTAGTTTTTCCTGACGGTGCAGCCCTTATCCAGTATGTTGACGATTTGTTGGTTGCTGCTGATACCGAAGACATTTGTAAGGATGCCACTGTGTCCTTGTTGTCTCATTTATCTGATTGCCATCATAAAGTTTCTCTCTCGAAATTACAATTCTGTCGCCAAGAAGTTACCTATTTAGGTCACCTCTTATCGAAGGAGGGAAGGAAACTGACCCCAGAAAGAATTCAGACTATTGCGAGAATGAGTGTCCCTACGACACAGAGAGAAGTATGCGCGTTTTTGAGTATTACGTCGTACTGTAGACAGTGGATCCCTAATTATTCTCTTCTAGCGAAGCCTTTGATAGCCCTTACAGTTAAGGATACTCCAAATCCTATTCCTTGGACTGAGGAATGTCAAAAGAGCTTTTCTGAATTACGCAATGCGCTGTGTTCGGCTCCTGTGTTGGGTACACCCGACTACAGCAAGCCTTTCACATTGTATGTCCATGAGAGAGAGGGATGTGCATTATCGGTTTTGACTCAGCAGTTTGGCGGTAGGCAACGCCCATGTGCGTACTTTTCGTCGACTTTAGATCCTGTAGCCAGAGCGTTGCCGAGTTGCTTGAGAGCCACAGCGGCAGCGGCTGTTTTGATTCGACAATCTGCGGGTTTGGTTATGGATAATACATTAGTGGTTATGGTTCCACATGCAGTGGATACCTTGCTGAATCGTACGAAGACACAGCACTTAACTAGTGCTCGGTTGTCAGGTTATGAGCTTACGTTGTTAGCGAGCCATGTGCACATCAAGAGGTGCAATACTTTAAACCTGGCTACATTGTTGCCGATTTCGCTTGAGACAGACGATGATAGCGAAGTGCAACACGATTGTTTTTTGAGAACCGAAGAAGAGACGAAAGGGAGAATAGATTTGAAGGATACTCCTCTTCCTGACTGTGATGATGCTTTGTGGGTTGATGGTTCGTGTTTTAAATTACCGAACGGTGATACGACTGCAGCATATGCTGTGACGACTTTGCATACAGTTGTCGAAGCTGCACGTATCCCACATAATTCCGCACAAGCGGCTGAACTGATTGCACTTACGAGAGCATGTGTGTTGGCGAAAGGAAAACGAGTGAATGTGTATACAGATAGCCAGTATGCGTTTGGTGTGGGCCATAGTTTTGGACGATTGTGGCATGAACGTGGATTTTTGACATCGCATGGGATGAAAATCCAGCATGGACAACTGGTGAATGAACTTCTTGAATCTCTTACGTGACCTTTGCAAGTAGCGATTGTGAAATGCAGTGCCCATAAAAAGGTTACGGATGATGTTGGTCGTGGTAATGCGTTTGCGGATGAAGTTGCGAAAGAAACTGCTAGAAATGTGATGAGTCGAATGTATGTTGCGGGTCTGGCGAGATGGGTTCCAGAGAAGGGTATGTGTGAAGACACCATTGAAAGCGTGAAAGTTATTCAGAGTGAGGCCACAGAGAAAGAGTTGGATGAATGGAGAGAAAGTAAGGGTAGGTTGGACTCGAATGGGTGTTGGACTGATTTGTCTGAATATCAGAGATGGTTGTTGCCTAACGCGTATGTGCTTCCAGTCGTTACAATGGCACATGGAGTGGCACACATTAGTGTGAAAGGGATTTGCAGGTTGTTGGCTCCGGGTTGGCAGAATATAGGAATTCTCAGATGTGCGGAGAATTTAGTTAAGAACTGTATGGTGTGTTTGATGCATAATCTTGGTAAAGGAACTCCGACACCAGCTGGTCATTTTGCTCCTCCTACGTATCCGTTCGAGGCTTTGCAGCTAGATTTTATCCATATGGAGAGATGCAACAACTTGAAGTATGTGTTAGTGGTTGTTTGCTCTTTTTCTAGATGGGTAGAAGCTTACCCCCTGTCTTGACAGGGTTTTTGGCTCTATTTAGCAGTGATATAGACTTTAATCTTGCTCACATCTAGGATGTGTATTCCTAGCTTGTGTTGGCCCTTTTAAGCCCTTTTTTCTAGACCTAGAAGAGGATAGCTGTTTAATATGATGATAGATCCCTTATTCTTGACTCTAATCTGTCTATTGCCTATTGGCTTTGACATACTTGCTTATAGTAGAGGTTGGATCCTGTGGTCCTGACTTTATATTAAACATTGGTATGGTTTATGTAGGTACTCTGACAGAGCTAAGGGTTATTTCATCCTTCTTAGGCCTATAAGGCTCAGAACTAGAGAGACTCCATCTTGATGGAGCTGAGAGGCTTGCAGAGTAAAGGTAAAGTTTATAGTTAAAGCTGTTGTTCGCTTGGAGAGAACCGGCTCAGGCTGGCCCTTATCGAAGGAATGTATTTTTCTCCACTCCGAAGACACAACTTCAGGCTGGCCAGCTGGGAACGTGTCCTTGGTACGGGGAGGTACAAGAATTTGGTGGGCGGCAGGTTACTGGCCGTAACTTTCCATGAAAGGACAAGCTTCCATATTAGCGAGCTACAGGAGAGGAGGAGTGTTCAGTCCAGCTTGTGTGCAGCTCAGCTTGGAGGTCAGTTCAGCTTGGAGTCAGAGCAGAGTGGTTCTTGCAGAGGAGAGAACAGGATGTCTGCTGGAGCTGCAGAATAGAGTGCAGTTCTGGAATGGAGAAAGAAGGCAGATGATTGCTGAAGATGAAGAGAGAGAGAGCAGTGCAGAGTGCATCAAAGAAGGCTGTCAGCTGGAGCAATTGAACCAGAGGCGTGGTGATGTGGTGACGGAGGGAGAGACAGAGAGAGCCCTGATCCCACCAGAGTCAGAGAGAAATCTTCCTTCTAATAGGTGAGGTAGTCTGAACTAGTCCCCTGTACACTTACATCTTAATCTTGTCTTTATTCCCTAGGCTTTTGTATTGCTAATCCTTTTCCTTGCAGCGGTGTGTTCTATCTATAGTCTCTGTCAGTTACATGTGGATGTGTCCATTATAATACAGATCTGTGTATGTGTCTATATTGTATATTAAAAGATACCCCATTTAATTAGTGAACTAGTGTGCATGAGTTTTTTCATGATAAAGCTAGCCTGTCTTCTAACCAGTTGCTGTTGAGCCACTGACGGATCAGAAGGGAGTAGGAGCGCTTAAATCAGGGAATAACTCAATCACATAGTGTGTATATCCTTTGTCCCCATACAGTGGAGGTAACCTCATTTCCTAGTCAGGTATTACTGTTTGAACAGATGTTACCCCTGATCAGGTAAGTAATAGTGAATAATTAGGGAGATAGGAGACCTGCAACTAAGGGATAAGGTTTATACTCCATCCCATAATCCTGTAAACAGCGTCTTCTGTTCCAGAGCATAGGTAACCTTTTTCCTTCTAGTCAGATGTTACAGCCAGAACAGATGCTGCCCCTGATCCGGTAAGTCTGAATAAATAGGGAGAACAAGGAGCCCTTGAGCTAGGGAATTGTTGACACTAAGTAATTCGGTCATCCCATAATATTATTGTAGTAGCGAACCCTTAGTGAATAGGGAGAGAGACTTCCCAACATATAGAGAGAAAACTGAAGGTATTCATAGGAAAGTGGTCGTCATTGGTAAGTGGCGTTAATGAGAGCGTTGGGGAGGAGACCAGCGTGGAGGCCTGCCGGATTGCGGGCCGTGTGTAAATGAGAGCGTTGGGGAGGAGACCAGCGTGGAGGTCTGCCAGATTGCGGACCGTGTGTAAATGAGAGCACTGGGGCTGCAGACCCATGTGTGTAGACACACCGGATTGTGTGTCACATCTGCCCCAGGGTAGATTAGTCTGGGTCTGAGTGGCCGCGAGACTAGCTGATATGAATAGGATATGGTAGAAAACCTATGCATGTTTATTGCTATTTCCCCATCCTTAGGTACGAAATGTACATATATGTATCCATACCCATTGTAAATACGTTCTAAGGAGGCAGGTGATTACATTCTGGCTGGGTTAGAAGGGCCCCTAGGGGCTGATCCCATCTAAGCGGAAAATCCGGTCATTACACCCCCTTAAGGACAACACTGCCTTTTCCACTGCAAAAGTTTTGATAAAAGAGTTTTTCCCGAGATTTGGAATGCCGAGAATCATTTGGAGTGATAACGGAAGTGAGTTTGTGGGTCAAGTTATGAAGAGAGTGTGTGATGGTTCTCGGGATTAGGCAGAAATTCCACGCTGCAAATCATCCCCAATCAGCTGGTTTAGTCGAGTGCTACAATGGCACCCTTAAGCTGAAGTTAGCCAAGATTCAGGAAAGCACTGGTTTACAATGGCCAGATGCTCTGCCATTAGCACTTGTGTCCACCCGAATGACTGTGCATTCAAGAATGGGTTTGAATCCATATGAGGTAGTGTTTGGTCGCCCGGCGAATGTTTGGGGCGTACCAAGACTGACGAGGTTCAGCGACCTCGAACACCCTGTTTTGCTTGATTATTTGCGTGAATTGACAACTAAAATGAGTGTTTTACGCCAACAGGTATACGACAGTCTTCCTCAAGCGACAGAGGATCCAGGCCACGCTATTGAACGCGGTGCCTGGGTCTTCGTCCGAAACTTCCAGCGAACAAAGAACGAGCAGCCCCGCTGGACTGGGCCCTACCAGGTCCTGTTGTCTACAAGATCTGTGGTGCGAGTGCGTGGAAAACGCAACTGGATCCACGGCTCGCATACCAAAAAAGCACCTTTGCCTTTGCCCTATGACAAGTGGGTCCAGGAGGGTCTCGCGGACTCTGAGACTGAGACAATCCCGAAGTTCATACCGTTCAGCGATGCTCGTCTGAGTGGAACTAGTTCTGAAAAGGAGAGCGATCGACTTTTGCAAGCATCAGTACCTCCTGCAGAGCGGTTGGACACTATCGAGCCTCATTTTTTGTTCGCTGATCAAGAACTACCTGGAAGGAACCGATACAATTTGAGACCGAGAATTAAGGACAAATAAAAGTGTTGATAAAGTTGATTTTTTTTTACTGTTTGCAGGTTAACTCTCCACCAAGGATCTACTCATTTTTGTTTTTCTTGAACTGCCATCCGGTTCTCGCTGCTAGGGTCGCGGTTGCTACCAGTCTTGGGAGTGTAAGCCTGAGACACTAGGTCGAGGGTTCTGTTGGCCCGAGGCAGCCTTCCTGGGTGCAGCAGAGGCACTCTCAAGCAGAATCAACCAACCACTGCGGGCAGCACCTTTAATTTAGGATGGATTTCTTTGAGCTGGAGAGACCTGTGCAGACATTGACTTTTAGAAAACGTATATGCAAAATAATGTCGAAGAAATGCTTTTTGATACCATGTATATTTTTGCTACTAAGCGTCATGATATTTAAAGCTGGTTATGTAGCATTTGTTTTTAAAATGACGTCTAATTCCACTTTGCAACCTACACCTTCACCTACTATTTCTTCTCATTCTTTCCACCCTTTGCCTGAACATGAGGTAGTCAGACGTTTGGAATTCTCTAATAATTCTTTCATTCAACTTTTGCACCAGCATCAGTTAGTGATCAATACAACGAACTGCTGGATTTGTGGTTTGATGCCTCATACAACCGATAAGGGTATTCCTTATCTGGTTTTGCCCTTCAGTTTAAATGGTTCGATTCGAGATTACAGAACCATGTTTATCTATGCCCACAGCGTTCACCCCCTACGTTCACCGAAAGATAATCCGAAGAATAGTCCTCTAGCTAGAGGCATAGTCGACATGATTAAAGGGACTAATGCAGTAGAGACTATTCCGAAAGATGAGAGGCAACCATATAGTGGTTGGAACGTTACTGGATATGGAGTTAGTCTGAGTATTAACCAGCGAGCGAAAAGTTCTCCACCGATCTGGATAGTGCCCCATAAGGGCTACTATTGTCTGCAGGGCAATGGTAAGAATCCGAAGGCTCAGTTAGGGAAGAGCGTTTGTGCTGAGACCTATGTGTTTTCGTCTCAGTCTTCTCCAGCGTTCTTAGCTGCTAAGGGTACCTACTTTGTTTGCTACGACAAAGCTTACACATGGTTGCCCCCGACTTTTCAGGCACATGTTTTGTTTCCTTTCTGTTACCCCCCACTTTTACAGCTGCAGCAGATTACCACAAGACGAGAATTGCTAGAGGTGTCTTTAGCCAAAAAGACACTGCAGGTCAAGACTTGGGAAATTTCGTTAAGGGTTTTCTGCCGTTCTGGGGACCTATGGCTAACAGTAGGAATATTCGTCAGCTAACAAGAGTGGTCGAGTCCACTATAGTTGAAACTACCGGTGCCCTTGGTAACCTGACTGCTGAGCTCCAGTCGGATAGACTTATGACACTTCAGAATAGAGTTCCCCTTGATGTTATCCTGGCAGATCGAGGTGGAGTTTGTAGATTGATTCAATCAAGCTGCTGTGTTTTTATTCCAGACAACGCTCCATCAGTCTTCCAGGCCATTTCCAAATTGCTCAAAATCTCCGATTCTGTCCATCTGGACAAAGGAGACTGGTCTTTGATGGGATGGTTATGGGGATTGATATCCACTTGGGGTTTGAAGATTCTGATGGTCATTGGGATGGTCTTAGCAATCCTGTTCATGTTCTGGCTCTGTGTACAGTGTGCTCCTGCTATTTGTGGCCTTTGTGCTACTTTGTGCGTACGGAAACCTGTCCAGAGAAAGATGCTTAGTAATAGGATGATGCTACAGCAGCATATCGATGATCTGATGAATATAGATCCGGATTCAGATTAAAATGGGTCTGGGTTTATAGCCTATGATAGGGCAAAAGGAGGGTCTGTGGTTCTGTGGTTCCGAATTGGGTTAGAAAGTTCCGAAACCCGATTTACAAAGATCGTCGGAAATGGACGATTTTGGTCTCTACAGACCGCAAATGGCGAGTGTAACGTGTCTGAGTGTTTTCGTATGAATCGATATAGGAGAACACTCTGCATTTGAGGATTTAGTCTGAACCTCCGGGTTCCATTTTGTATGTGGCAGCCATTTTGTGTGGTTGCCCTAACATAGGCCCGATGACTGAGGCCGAGAAAGTCCTTGACACGTACGCCTTAGCTGACTTCTGGTTGACCTGGCCGAACTGACTCCTCGCCTGGGGCGAATCCCGCTGAGCCAGTTCCTTGTGCAGCAGCTGGCCTGATAAAGATCAAAGGACAGGACGTGTCCGAGTTTATGGTACACCGTTGCCACCTCTCTATCTCCTTTCCATCTGTTTCTGCCTTTCCTTTACGACATGTTCATCGATCTGGGTTGAAGGGTTTATGATGGGTTTGTCCAGCCTGATCGAACAGGAAACCAAACATGTGTGCAATCGTTTTTGGTGGGCTGGACAACGGAAAAGGGGATTATCTTTGCCTGTCGTCATTTGCTACTTTTGAAATGCTACGTGGTCATTGGTCAGTTTGTATGCACCAAATGTAAATTGTAATGTTGCCAGAGGCGTAATTTTCGGCATAAAAGACAGTGTTCCGTTTATCGAAGTGTGCAGTCTCTGACGAACTACCCGTGTGTACTTCGTAGATCTCTGTCCCTGGTTGCAACCAATAAACTTTGGTCTTTGACGTCATCAAGAAGTATCCTGTGTCTCTGTTTGCCAAGACAGGGGAATCCGGGGTCTTTGGGTGTTGCCCTGACACCGCTGGGTTACCGGATTAGTACCGGTTCTGAAAAACCCAGTACCTCAACGTATCTGTAACTCCTTGCGCCATGGTGCATCATATTGTAAATATGACGCATCATTGGTCTCGCAAAGAGGGCGCAGTGAAAAGTGACGCATTGCTGTTTTCACGCAGCGATGCGTCACTTTTCATAAATGAGGCCCTGGGTGTTTGAGGAAATCACTTAAACTAGAT